>NC_136880.1:37076324-37100729 GCF_949152265.1 Phoxinus phoxinus | reverse complement strand
GAAAGCTTTAAAATAAAGGAGAACAAATGGTTCTTTCATTTGCTTTGATCGAGTGTTGAACGACATTCTCAAGCTTTGAGACGTCTTATCTTTATGGGTCTTAATTAATAAATAAATATAACCTAAAATATGTTTTGAATAGGAAAAACCTGCATGTTTTGTTTGTTGGGGTGGGTTTTCATAGCTATTGTTATAGATATCATTGAAGCATTCTCAGAGACCTTTTTCACCACAGACATAAAGACAAGCAAAAGACCAGCTCTAGGGGTGTCATATATCAAATAAGAGACAAAAAAGTACACAGATCTAAGAATATTATTCCATGGTGTTCTTATTCAAGACAAAAAAAGTGATGCATTCGCCGGTTTCTGTTGATGTTTGTATGTTTGTTTTTGGCAATGTGACTAACCCCGCCCCTCCACAATCCAACCCAGTCCTGTACTCAGTCCCAGTTGGTGGAAATGCCTGTCAATTATCGCCTAAGCAGGACTGTGACCAATGAGAGAAGGTAGAGGCTGACGCAAGGAAGGTTCTGGCTGCTTCTTCCATTCACCACCTTCTTGATCCCCGGCTGATAGGCGTACACGTTGGGTTTTTCCGTGTTTGGGGCATTATTTAAACGCGGAAAACGGGAACATTGTTCATCGACACACATTCCACTTCCTGAACCGCTGATATCATCACCTAAAGATGAGAAAACAATGAGCTAAAGTGAGACAGAGTTCAGGAATGTTCCACAGGAATGACCAAGCTACGTTCCAGGGTTGGAGATAACTAACAAAAAGTAGCAACGCTTTTAAAGTTAACTACATTTTTGGATCCTGAATGTAGACTTTTAAAATTAGTTTTAAATTTGATTCGTTTTAGTGAATCAGTTCATTTTAATGAACCTTAAAAAAAAAACGTAACACTTTACAATAAGGTCTCATTTTTAACACTAGTTAATGTACTAACTAACATGAACTAACCATGAGCAATACATTTCTTACTGCATTAGTTAATCTTTGTAACGTTAGTTAATAGAAATCCAGCCGTTCATTGTTAGTTCATGTTAGTACACAGTTCATTAACTAATACAACTTTTGATTTTAATAATGTATTAGTAAATGTAGAAATTAACATGAACAAAAATTTATAAATGGTGTAGAAGTGCAGTTCATTATTAGTTCATGTTAACTAATGTAGTTAACTAATATTAACCAATGAAACCTTATTGTAAAGTGTTACCAAAAAACCAAATCACGTTGTCAATGACCAGTCGTCGATCAATTAGTATCGCTTCTTTTGTATCAAAATAAGTAGTTTTCAGTTCTGTTCAATTTGTTAGGTATATCAGACAGTACTTACTGGTGTCCTGGAAGTCCACATCATTTCCATTGGCGGCATACTTCAGTCGGTTGATCATTATCTTAAGCTGCATGATCTGTTTGCGTACAGTCATGTCTGGTTTAGTGATGTCGATCTCCACCTCAGGGTTATTGATCTGACTGGCCAACCCGTCTCCCATCACTTCAGGCAGATACCTGACAGAACACGACGCAATAAGAAAGCAGCATGCAATCATCAACAGGCAACATCACAGACAGACCAAAATCTGAGTACGCATTTTTCCATTGCTGATAATATCTGTGCTCCACAGCTTTTAAAAAGCTGCAGATTTTGTATAAAACGCTATTAAATAAACTACAGAGAGCCATCTTGTAGTCACTGTACAAGACAGTACAGCTGTGCAACACAGTGTGTGTTTCTATTAAAACTGAGGTTGATTGAGCTGTTCATGTGCATTTACCTGTCCACATTCATTCCATTCCAACATCTGTCTACATCACTCGGCCCAGACTCACGATCCACACACAGATTTCTGGGTAAATGGACCCAGTATTGCATCATATCCCTCAGCATTCTGGACACATCGGATAACTGAGAGAAAGAAAATGTGATCAAATACCACTAAATAACACTTCTGCTATTGTTTATGCATTTTCAAAATTATTCTAATTTAGATTATGCTAACATTAATCATTTTGCATATTATTGAGCCTGCAGTTCACTGTAATATTAACCCTATATAATAAACGTTTTTTTTTCCCTCATCGAGTTTGAGCTTCATATTCTCCTATATCATTCCATATGAACCATAAAAGACATCAAATATTGTACTCAACTAAAAACATGAAAACTTGATAAACATATGACAATATTTTGCCTAATTAGATTTTTCTGACTATTATTTCATATGTCAGGTTAAAAAAACTGTTTTGAATTACATTTTTATGACATTTTGTATAATGAACAATTTTGTTACTGTGGTGGGCTGCCACTTTATGTTTAATGTAAAATCTGGGTCCTGGAGCAAAAACTGCTAGAGTACACCATCTAAACACACTCACCAGTTTCTCCAGCTGGGCTCCTGGCGTGCTGCTGACTTCTTCTGCTGTGTTCCTCCCTCGCTTGATCTGGTCCCCAGTGACGGAGCTCTGACCAGGAGAACCACATGCCTGAAGCACCTGAAGAACAACAAATCATGGCATTGGTTTTGGCACAGGGTTCTGGTTAACTTTGGTTCAAGATATATTATAGAATTCATGATATATAAAAGGTTAAAGGAACACTCCGACTTTTTGGGACTTTAGCCTATTCACCTTATCCCCCAGAGTTAGATAAGTCCATACATACCTTTTTCATCTCCGTGCGTGCTATAAGTCTGTTTGACGCACCCACCGCTAGCCTAGCTTAGCACAAAGACTGGATGTAAATGGTTGCAGCTAGCATACTAATCCAAATAAGTGACAAAATAACGCAAACATTTTCCTATTTACATGTTGTTATTTGTATAGTCACAGAGTGTACAAAAAACAAAGTCAAATGAGACAGACATATTTTAACCGTATAAATACTGGGAACTATATTCTAGGCGAAGCACTGCTATATGTCTGCTGTAACACTGCGATAACCGCAGCACCTGAGATGTCTCATGTGCTGCGGTTATCACTCCGCCCAAGTAGCAGTGCTTCGCCTTCAGAGAATATAGTTCCCAGTATTTATATGGTTAAAATATGTCTGTGTCTCATGTGACTTTGTTTTTTGTACACTCTGTGACTATACAAATCACAACATGTAAATAGGAAAATGTTTGCGTTATTTTGTCACTTATTTGGATTAGTATGCTAGCTGCAACCATTTACATCCAGTCTTTGTGCTAAGCTAGGCTAGCGGTGGGTGCGTCAAACAGACTTATAGCACGCACGGAGATGAAAAAGGTATGTATGGACTCATCTAACTCTGGGGGATACGGTGGATAGGCTAAAGTCCCAAAAAGTCGGAGTGTTCCTTTAAGTCTGTTTGTTCACCACTGACCTTATTGTTGAATGTGTTGAGGTTGTCTTGCATGTAGAGAATAGCTTCAGCAATGCGTTTTGGAAGAGACAGAACCACCGAATCCACACTGTAAGGCCGACTCAGTTTGTCAACCACCTCCAGCATAGCATCTACACACAAACACAGAGTCTTTATATCATGTTGACAACCAACCAACTACTGCAGGTAAATCACAATATTATAAAATTTGATTTGAAGCAAAAAAATTATTTTATTTCAGACAAAAAGACAAAGGTTAAAGACTGTGTACTTAATGGCTTTAATAAGGGGAATAACTACAATCCCATGAAACATTGCAAATGTCAATCAAATAAAAATATTACATTATTAATTTAAAGGCAGGGTAGGTGATTTGTTTCAAACCCATTTTTTTGTGAGTCTGGTTGAAATTCTCTTCACATCCTGATAGCAATCTCCACGTTAAGTGGTCTAAATGTATTTATATGTATATCATCTATGGAAGGCGTAGGAAAATGTTCATCCAATCATTGAATTTGGTCCGAATGCAATGATACGATGTCCTAGCACACCTTTTACAGTTCCTCTTGAAACAAAACAAGATTATGCCGAGTTCACGCCATAACTACTGTAATTTGGAAGAGATGGAAACCCATGACGTTATACTCAGAACAGTTTGTAACTCGAATTTCTGCATTTCAATGGCAACACTATCAACGCCGAAATGAATCTGCAGCAGTCAGGTGGTACAGGTCAGCTCTCTTTAAGTTGTTTATGTTCATAATTATTGTAATGTTATGTGCTTTGAGACATAAGTTAATTTAACGCCATCTCTCGTGACGCTTTGCAAACTCTGCTGTGTGCGTTCATGCGTTTTGAAGAAGGCATGACTTTGGAGACGCTCTGAAGGGCTTTAACAAATTGCCTACCCTACCTTTAAATTTGCTGTATTGAGACAGACTCATTTGCAGTGATTGGGAGAGAGCGATCCATGCCATTTTGGTACAATTTACTCGCAGCGACTCTCTTGAGATTGGTGGCATTTTCTTCGCAGTACTAGGAATTCCACTGTTAAACACGATTATTTAAAAATAAAAATAAATAATGAGAACTGATGGCTTCAGAAAAAGAATACCATCAACTAACAACCTTGGAGCTCAACACATGTCTGTCTTCAAAAGTTTAAAAGTTAAAATCATTCCCCCTGAAGAAAATTAATGGAATTTTTACTTCCAGAAACCAACTGTTGTATTTTATGGCCCTGTCCCAAGTGGCACACTTTATATACACTTATGGTATTATGGACTTACAATGGCCGCCGCGTGCGCATGTTCATTAAGTCTACAAGACCATAGGGAGTCCAATTTGTTATTTTAGGTTTCAAAAGTGTGTCCGCGAGCACCCCAATTTTTGCATATCCTGATTTTGCTGAATTAGACACATTCCTAGGTCAACATATTCTGTTGATCCTGGAACAACATTCCTGTCAAAAAATGTTTTATCCAAACCATATCCCTACCCCTAAACCTAACCCTAGTTATCCATAAAAGCAAAGGGAAACGATCGGCTGAATAACACTGATGTAGAAGCACCTAACCCTGGTTTTAAGACTAAACTTGACACTTGTCCCTCAAATTTGATTGGTTAATTGGAATGTTTTTCCAGGATCAACAAAGATGTTGATCCAGGAACATGTTCTACAGAAATCAGGTTCTGCAGTGAGCTCCAGACAGTCAAAGCGGCGTTACATCACAAAAGGATGGACTCATAAGAAGACTGCAAGTGTTTAGGGTGCCATGCGAGACAGGGCTTATAAGGGTCTATCTTGGCCCCGCCCACCTGCCAGGTTCCTCCACTCAGAGTCCAGATCCGCTTGGTTAGCAAGGCAGCCCTTCATGACATTCTTACAGTAGTTTGAGCAGGGCTTGGCGATGGTAACGCCGCTACAGTGAGGGCAGTACGTCAGCTTCATGACGGCACGCACACACTCAGTCCTCAGAGACACCTGCAAGAGAGAGACAAAGAAATGAAAGAACAGCGGAAGCATATCTATACTGACTCATGTAACCAAAGAAAATGCCCTGAATTGTTTTGTGTCACACATAATAAATACGACTGATAATTACAATCCACAAATAAGTCTTTGTCAGTTCCTACAGTTTCCCATGAGGTCCAAGGATGTGGGATGATACATTTTTGTATTGCATAATATCATGCTTCTCTACAGATAGTCTCTGAGAGTAACCTCATGAGGTCAAAGGCATCTTTCACAATATCCACCATTTTTATCAGAAACCTCCACCCTTCTGATGCCAAAGCATGGGATGATTTATTCAGGGCCCCTTAGGGAAAAGTAGTGCAACTCGGAAAGGAAAGAAACACTTGACATTTGCTTGTATATATATTTAAATGAATGTAATTTCATGGATATTAAAAGGCAAAACTAGTTTTTGTTTAGGTGTAAATGTAAATACAGTCAGCAAGACATTTGGTTTCAGTACATATAACTTTATTCGTTCTGTCCTAACATTAGGCTGCATGAAACATCGGGGCAGCTGTGCCTTGCAACTTTGACACATTTTCACAAAGCTGAATGTCAGTAACTGTGTATTGCAATGACTTATGTGAAGCAACCGGTTCTGAACAATATTTAATCAAAACCTTCAACGCGACCAGACGAAACACTTGGAATCACATGCGTTCCTTTTATTATCAACTCTGAGTCGTTCAGAAAGTGATGCGAATAAATTTGTATTGCATTGAAAATTATACTTTTAAATTCAAATCGAAACAGACAAGTAACCCCAGATGACATCAGTGCAGTTAATGCTGAGCTGCAGTTCTGTCATACAGTGTGTGTTCAGCCTGATAAAAGTAGACTCCATGGTCCATTATATTAAACCTGGATGAAAAAAAGAGGATGCTAGGAAACGAGCAACAGTCAATTCTGCTGTGGCTTCGTCGGCGGAGCAAAAATAGACTGCGTAAATGGCAATATTGTGTCTAAAATGTAAGTACTTTTTGTTTGTTGAACTGTAGTAATGTGACTGGGAAAGGCGCCACATGGGTAGCAGATTCGCTTCGCTCTAGATATTAATATGCACATATACTTCACTTTAAAATGAGATCCGGCATCATCAAGGGAGGAATAATATTTTTGTCACACGTTGAGATATAAATAACTGGACTGGACAGAGGTAAAAAGACTTGATTCACACACACACACACACACACACACACACACACACACACACACACACACACACACACACACACACACACACACACACACACACACACACACTTCAGGGAGACCTGGCAGTGCTTGATACCTGAAGGATGACTCAAGCACACACTCTTTAATGAGGAGAGAAGAGAAGAACGAGAAAAATCAGATGAGATAGGGATAATATAGAGAATAGACAAATGGAGTGAATGTGAGAAGGATGTGTGAAGATGCACAGGAAGCTCCGGGGAGGAGGGAAAGTGAGGACAGGAGAAGAGTGTGAGAGAGGGAAAAGATAGAACAAGTTGAGGGAGGATAATACGGCACATCAAATCCTCTGAGCACTTGTGATTCATCAGAGCAGAGCAGGATAGAGAGAGTGTGTTGGCCAGTGAACGGCTCAGATTCAGTTCTGACACTGGACCCACATTTGGACTTCAGCCTCGTGGACTTCAGTGGAATGCCAGGCTGGACAATCTCAAGATAGTGATAAAAAAATAAAAAAACATTTATAATTTGTATGAATCAAATGAATTGATTGAACCAATTTGCAAATGTGTTATTTGCTCATTGAATTGGTCTGGGCATTTCATAAACTCTCAAAAGCTGTGACCTTAAAGAAATAGTTCACTCAAAAATGAAAAAAATTAATTGAGGAATTTACTCACCCTCGAACCATCCTAGGTGTATATGGCTTTCTTCTTTCAACCAAACACATTTTGAGTTATATTAAATTATAGCTTTGTAATGGCATTGAATATCGTCAGAGTTTTTGAAGCTCCAAAAAGCACATTCATCCATCATAAAAGTAATCCATGCTTAGTGATGACGTATGATGTAGGGCGTAGCGTAAACTCAGGTGAGAATCGATGAATGCGGAAGCGCAGAGAATAGAGCAAAACACGATTTAGAAGTGTAAAATGCTAAGTTTAAAAAAATAAAAAATGATGGAAGATTGTGATATAAGAGAAGAAGAGCTACGTCAGTGCATGCGTCATAAGTCGGGTCAAAGGTCACCATTCCGCAGGAACTCGACTCTCTCGTGAATGAATGTACGGTCGTTGCCAGAAGCCAGTGATTATAGTTTATAAAGTTTTAAATATGATATAATATTATATTTATAATACAAATATTTAAATATAATACTTTGCTTACGAAAACCTATTACTTTACTCCAGAATAACCCACTGGAGCCGTATGGATTACTTATGATGGATTATGGGTGGACGACGTGCTTTTTGCACGAGCTTCAAAAACTCTGACACTATTCAATGCCATTACAAAGTTGGGAAGAGCCAGGATAATATTTCATATAACTCTGTGTTTGGCTGAAATAAGAAAGTCATAACCTAGCCTGTTGATGGCTTGAGGGTGAGGAAATTATGGGATAAATTTCCTTTTTTTTGGGTGAACTTCTCCTTTAAGGGTGCATATTAGTATCTTTGAAAGGGTACAGCCCCAGTTGTTGTACCCAGTTGTTGTGCTGAGAGTGTGCTGAACTTGATATGAACACTTTTTTTCTGTCAGGATTTGACCTTTAGTATTGTTTATGCAAATAATTATTAATGAGCAAAATCAGGGTTGCTGTAAATACAAGGATGAGTTGCATAAGACTAGTGAACTATGCTTAAGGCACAAATATGAAATATTTCTCTTACTGCAACACACTCCACATCAGATATAATTTAGGCAATGAGTGAGATTTGATTAATATGTCAATATTTTTATTTTTTGTAAATGTAAACGTACATTTTGTATATGAGCTTGTTCATATAATCACATTTCAAGGATATATAAGTGCATGCTTACCTCACTTTCGTGACAATACTTCCAGCATCTATTTTTTTATTGATTTATTACTAAATTCTTTATCTATTATGTTTTTGCTTTAGTTCAAGGGGAGATCTTGAGCAGAGTCTCATATTTAATATGCTTATTTAATGTGCAAGTAAAGTACTGTAGTGTGACCGTATATGACATGTTAATCTCAATTAGACTGAACTGGAACACATGAGAATAACTGAATCATTTATGTGGAACTGTCTGGAGGAACCAAATTCGCAGAAATGAGTCATACTTTCCAAACACTGCTAATTTGTGCCCAGAGATTCGGAACATTGTAGGTTTAAGATTTTAAACCATTGATACTTGCAGAATGATTTAAAAAAATGACCGCAGATGGAAGAAAGAATGGTGTGAGACGAGCTCATCCGTCATGTACAGACCAGTTTGAGTTAAATATCCATGTCTCTCAAATCCAAGCACTCACAGAATCTCTAGGCCTGTATTTTACTAGCCATCTTATAGGGGTGTAACGATACCCTCATGTCATGATACGATACATATCACCAAACTGAACTCACGATGATATTTTTGCAATACTCAAAGACATGGTAAAAGGTTAACAAAAAATATACTGTTGATTAAAATGCTAAATTTGATATTACATTGTGACTGTAAATAAATAGGCTTGGACTTGTAACATCAAACATTTGGCATTATCAGGACCCACAAATATTCCCCCAATTGCATTATTATACATTATATTCAACATTATATATAGCAGTGTAATGTGGTACTGACACTTTCCTCACACAGTAATTATTATTTTGGGTGAACTATACACATATATTTTGTCACTATCCACAATACATAGGCTATTGATGCATTTTTGTATTGCGATATATTGTTACACCCCTACTATCTAGCCTCTGCATCCTAATGAGGACTGCACATGCCACAATCTATTTGGCACCAAAATCCCAAAACAAAGGGCTTAATGGAATTAGCGGTTTAGCTAATGCTACGATAGCTAGAGGTTAATGTCGGCAACAGTATCTAATGTAATCCTTTTATCTGTTCCCATCTTATCGCCTCACGTTATTAATTTCAGCTCTGAATCAGACACCCCAGTGAGCAGATTACACGCGTATCACTGATTCCTGATAATTAGAAGGAACTGCTGGAATATGTGTCGGGGAAACATACCAAACAGACTAGAGTGAATCTGATCATGAGCTTTGGGGTAACAAAACAGAAACCAACTGAAACATGTTTGGAACTTTTTTCTTGGACAGAAATTAAAAATTGTTGGACCAAACCTTCCTCACCAATAGTAGTTCAGAGTAGTCCAGACTAAATTAGACTCAATTAAGATGAAATGCCCTACTGTGATATCTGTTTATCTAAAGTGGTTGAGGAATGCTGTTTGCATGGAAAACCCCTTTAAAACAAGCTGAGGTCATGCCATTGTGTGACAAATGTTGTTAAAACTGTTAGATTCAAAGTTATCTTTCTCAAGTGGGCTTTACTAACATTGAGATGTTTGACTGATTTTTCTGAACCTGTTCTTTTGACATTCATTCCCAGATATCATATGACATTTTATGTGCTTTAAACAGGGTTGTTGGTCTGGACAAATCTAGTAGCCTACTGTTAATATTACTGTTTTATTTTATTTTACTTCAGTTTTTTTTTAAAGAAGTCTCTTATGCTTATCAAGGCAGCGCTTATTTGATAAAAAATACAATAAATCAGTAATATTGTACAATTTAAAAATAACTATTTTAATACATTTTAAAATGCAGTTTATTCCTGTGATGGCAAAGCTGAATTTCAGATACATGGTCCTTCAAGAAATCATTGTAATGTGTTGTTTTAGTGCTCAAAAAATTTGTGGAAATGGAGTCTTCGATGAATAAACCATACAGCATTTATTTGATTTTTTTTGTAAGAATGTAAAAAGTCTTATATGTCGCTTTTGATCAGTTTAATGCATCCCATATATAGACAATAGTCCCTTAGCAATGTGCCTTTTTACAGTCAAGGTATTAAGAAAAGGCTGTGTGAAATCTGTCACATTAAACATTAACATGGGTTGTGGAGTTTCACATTTAATGTATACTTGAGATAATCACCTTGTCTATTTCCAAAAATGTAATCTTTATCAGTATCTACAAAGACAAAAATCCAGTCAGATAAAGTTAGAGTGTCACTGAGCTATTTCACAACATTGGGTGACAATTTCAGAGAAGATAACTTGTTCTCTTGAGAGCTCAGACTATGGTTAAAAATATCGCTGGAGCTTATTGCTCTCATTGCCCTTTTTGTGAACAATCCATAGTTATGTTTTGCTTTGGGGAAATTAGTCAAATCCACATGAAGCAGAAGAACAGATTCAGAGATACACATATTAGTTCATAAAAAATGTGCAAGGTAATAATACTTGTTTTTAGAGAATATATTTTTTTGGGGTCCAAAAGTCTGAGATCACTTTGAAAATTTGGTTGATGTTTTTAAACTGGAACATAGAAGGAAATGTATGAAACATTTAACATGCAATAAAGAAACATTTATGATTCTGCAGTTTTTATAATACTCTAATCAAATACACAAATTAGTCACATTAATGATGTGAAATAGCCAAAAATGTTAAAAATTTGGGGTCTGTAAAATGTTTAATACATGAAACTTCTAATGCTCACCAAGGCTGCCTTATTTGATGAAAAGTATAGTAAAAACTGTAATGTTGTGAAAAATGATTACAATTTAAAATAACTGTTTTTCATTTGAATATATTTTAAAATGTAACTTATTCCTTTCCAGCATCATTAGTCAGTGTCACATGATCCTTCAGAAATCATTCTAATATGCTGATTTGATGCTCAAGAAACATTTCTTATTGTTATCAATGTTGAAAACAATTATGCTACTTAATATTTTGTGAAAGTTGATACATAAATAGACAAATAGAAAACATTTTTTTAAAGAAAAGAAAAAATAGAAATCTTTTGTAACATTATAAATGTCTTTACTGTCACTTTTGATCATTTTAATGAGCACTTGCTGAATAAAAGTATCCATTTCTTACCAAAAGAAAACAAATGTGTTGACGCCAAACTTTTGAATAGTGGTGTATTCTCTGAAAAGAAGTCTTAATATCTAATGCAATTTCTCTAATACAATTGATCTTATTTAATGATGTTTAATAAATGCACATGTTTTTGTGCAGTGAAATTAGCAATGTTAACACACACATCACAACTGACATTGAGCCATTCTCTCATATAGCTTTCTGCATTCAATGGACCCTTAAAGCCAAAACAATTGACTCCTGATGCCTTGTTTCCACATTCCCAGCTGTGATGAATCTGCGTTGGAAAGCCGAAGGCCTGATCCTGTGAGGTCCACTGTGTTTGTCTGCTCTAGATTTTTCGCCTGGGCTCATCCTATCCCACAAAATCCCTGTTTTTCAGAGGATTCGTGCTATTTATTCCACTACAGCTGTATAATCAATTGCACAGACATAATATTTGCAAAATATTGCTGTTTGATTACCATATTCAAATGCTACAGTAATTCACATAAAATGGCATTCACAACCCATTTTTACTTGTGCAATGTTATGTACACTTAAAAAAATTACCATGCACTACCATGTTTTTTAGATCTACAATGGGAGAACTATGGAGTAATATGACAATACCATGGAATACATTAGGGTTAGTACCATGGTCTATTTCAGAATACCATCATATTACCATCAGATACCATCACTGTACCATGATACTACCAGAGCATGTTTTTCGCAAGGTTTAATATTGTACTGTAATGTACTTCAAAGAATACCATGGTATCTCCACCAAAACACATTTACACTGGATTTGTATGAACCACTTTATTTTTAAAGAAGACCTATATATTATGCCATTTTACAAAGTCTTGATTTTGTTTTTATAGGCTCTACTAGAATAGGTTCTTGCTTGAATGTTCAAAAAAACACATTATTGCAGCACCTCTCTTCCCAGTCTGCCAGTAACTTTCTGTTTAGTTCCTGTCCTTATGAAGCCCCTCCTTCCCGAAAAGCGTAATGTGCTCTGATTGGTCGGCTGGACTAGTGTGTTGGTCAACCGCTTCACAGAAATTTCAACACACTACTAACGCACCTCAACCAGACCTCGCCACTTTTATTTTGGCGTACATTATTGAACAAATGATTTAAATGAGGAATATTGTGTTGTACATTCACCGATGAAAATGAAAGACTACAATGGAGGCGTTTTAGAGAGTTCAGAAACAGCGCTTACTGATATAGAGAATATCTCCCTTTCGGAGAGACTTTGCAGAGCTTTTTCATGCTTACACAGCAACATTACACACTAAAGAAAGTGGAAATGAAAAAAACATAATTGGTCTTCTATAAAGAGTTTCCACCTCTGTTTGATTTATTAATTCATTAACATATTCTGAAGGTTCTTGCCAATGTTTTCCCATCTCTTGTCTGTTTTATAAGGCTCTACTTGTGCTTGTGTTCTTAAATGGCACGTCTGATAAAGGATGTGCGCATGTGGTCGGGGTCTAGATGTGCTCTTTTTATAGACGACCTTCTCTTAAGTAATTAGAAAGAAATATGGCTGCGCTCCTCTCAGTGTTCGGCGACTGGACTACTTCTGAAGACACGGGGAGCACATGCCGTCCTTAATAAAAATGAATAAAACACAGGAATGACTAAAGAGGAAAGAAGGAAGACCAGCTGTGCTCATCGCTCTTTTATTCTTTCATTTCCTTCCTTCATTTCAGTCTAATACTCCCCTAATACTTCTTTCTTTCCTCCAAAACTCGTTCTTTTTTTTTCATCTTCGTATATTCAACCTGAATGACCCCAAACAATTTATAAGTGTGTGTGTTGGAAGAATGAAAAAAATATTTGAAATCATTCATAATGAGAATCAGAATCCAGAATCCAGCCTAACACAAGCTGTCTTATTCTACATGGAGTGGGTCGCCTCATGGCGGCAGATTTTTTAGATCACATGACCAATTAAATGCAATTATTAGGACACTTTAGCTCACTGAATAAATGAAAAATGGCCAGAGGATTTCTACAACGGCTTTGGTGACCAAAAACGATTGCTTTTGCATGATACGTGTACGTATCATGCAAAAGTACGAGTATATGGATTATATGGAAGCTTATTTCCGCCACTGAATAACAAAGTAAAAAAGGTAAATACAATTTTTTTATCTCATAATTCTGACTTTTTTTCATCTTGCAATTCTGACATAATTTTTTCTCTGAATTGTGAGATATAAACTCACAATTGCAAGAAAATGTCTGAATTGTGAGCTGACTTTTCCTCAGAATATAACTCAATTCATATCTCACAATTATGAGAAAAGAAGTCAGAATTACGGGATATAAACTTTATAATAAAGTGTAAAGTAATAAAGTAACTAATATAAAGTTTATATTAGAGTTTATATCTTGCAAATATTTACTTTAATTATTGCAAGTCTGACTTTAATTCTCACAATTGCGAGTTTATATCTCAAAATTCTGACATTATTACTCGCAATTCTGAGTGAAAAAAAAGTCAGAATTGCAAGATGTAAACTCAAAATTGTGACAAAAAAGTAAAAACTATGAGATAAAAAGTCGCAACTGCAAGAAAAAAATTCTGACTTAAGAGATTTAAAGTCTCAATTATTGAAAAATGTAATTCTGTGGCAGAAATAAGCTTCAAGGTTATTATTTTTTTTTTACACAAACAAAGCACTCACATCGCTTCATAAAATTGAGGTTAAACCACTGGAGTCACATGATTAGTTTAATGATGTCTTTACTACCTTTCTGGGGCTTGAAAGTGTCAGTTGCGTAGATGTCTATGATGGTACAGAAAGATCTCAGATTTAATAAAAAATCTTTATTTGTGTTCTGAAGATGAATGAAAGTCTTACGGGTAAGGAACGACACGAGGGTGAGTAATTAATGACAGAGTTTTCATTTTTGGGTGAACTATCCCTTTAACTAAAACTTAAACTATTAAAAAAAATTGTCAATGGAAATAAAGTGGAAATAACATTTTATTTTAAATATTAGATAAAACACTTAAAACGCAAAACACAAAATTAGAAACATTGCCTTGGCAAATAACTGAAATACATTTAAGTTGAAGCACCAAAATTACTAACTGGAACTAAATAAAAACCACAAACTAAATTAAACTAAAACTAAAACTAAAAATTAAATAAAAATTAAAATAATAATATTTAATAAATACAAAACAAAAATTACAAAAAGCACAACAAAATTACACAAACAAAAAAGAAATCACACTCAGTTTCTGCTGTAGGCTACTGTTTTCAGTCCTGTCAAAGTTCACGTACTGTATATCTTTGAAGCAAACTCAAACTAGAAACTATGTCAGTAGCCAAACATTCATCCACCTAATAAAAGTAGTCCAACACCAAAAAGCACAATTTAGATGACTTTACAACTTAATTAATAAGGGTTTTACTGAATAATTTATAGGCTTCACATTTCTTCTCTTAAAGCCTTTGGAATGTTGGCCTGGTTTACTTCCATTGTAAGTATGTCACTATAACCGCGATTATTGCTTAAAAGAGAAACGATGGATGAGTCTAAATTCATTTCTGTGGTAATCGACATTTTTCCACAAATGCTGTTGATAGAGATGAACTTTTATTGAAGCCAGAACAATCCATTAAGAGAATTGCCGCACGTAATGAATGATACAATTATGAATGAGTATAACAGAATAGAATGATGCATTATTTAACAGAAATGCATGTAGGCATAAGGGAAAGAGGGCACTAACCGGAGATCAACTTTCGAATATAAAAGAAACAGGGTTTTATCTTTGTCTTATTGCAAAACAATCACTTCCAGAGAGCAAACGATAAGACAGTATGTTTAACCAAACCCTCAGCAGAAGAGAACAAAGCAAAAGTAGAACACTCAAGTCGAGCGCATCCACACAAAATAGTGTTATTCCAAAACCTTTAGTTGTTTGTCTTTCTGTACGCTGATACTGCCTATATCTGGACAATCCTACACCGGCAGCAACACTGCACTTCACATAAATAGTGCAAGTGCAAGTTTGACATTAGCATGTTGCTAAGCTAACAGCATAATACGCAAATAAACATAAAATACTTGGCACATACAAATATGAAGTAATTTTTTTATAATAATAATGCCCATTGGTTAGTAAACTTGTCAGACTTTTGACACACGCATATCCCCATCCCAATCAGCTTCTCTTCAAACAGTTTTGATTCATTTTTTTTCCTAGTACAAAGATATGTGATGTAATTTGAAAGAATAACAACTAAACTGTTAATGAAACATCAGCCAAGCAAGCATTATTATGACAGAACTTTAGTAATTAGAACAAAAACATGGCAATGAATGAAAATGTATGAATGCTTATTTGTCATATTAAACAGAAATTTTGGCTGGTGGTGGTGTTCGAGACATTATTGGACATTTAAAGTTTCTGTAAAAAATTACTAAAAATAAAAACAAATTCTAATAACAATATAAAACATACTAATGTCTGACAGGCTGCGGCATGGGCTCATGAATATTAATCCTGAGTTGTTGGAACTGATTTGCTGCAATCAAAACGTTAAGTGTGTCAGATAAGCGCCAGCCAATGGGATAACAATACACCTTATTTAGTCACCTAGTGCAAAGTGTAATTGATTATGTGTGATGTGCAGTGCATTCTGGGATTTTCTTCTCTGCCTAGTTTCCCTCTTACATGCTGGGGTTAAAAAATATCTCTTGGTCAGACAAAACAGACTGGAACTGAACTGCAAAAATCAATACTTTTCCCACTTTTCCCACACACACACACACACACACACACACACACACACACACACATACACACACACACACACACACACACACACACACACACACACACACACACACACACACACACACACACACACACACACACACACACACACACGCACGCACGCACGCACGCACGCACGCACACACACACACACACACACACACACACACACACACACACACACACACACACACACAAACACACACACACACACACACTAACAAACACACACACGCACACACATACACACACACGATCTCATGAAAGTGCGTATCTATACCACGAATGTTATTTCTCGTACCATTTATACGGCAAAAATGTTTTTTGCGTGCATTTGCTACGCACTAAAAAACCCTTGGGTAGGATTAGGGGTGGGGTGCGTATTACACGCCGTAAAGTGTGTATCATATGCACGCGAAAACTGTATAATATGCATGCAAAAACTATTTTTGGCATATAAATGGCACGAGAAATAACATTCGTCGTATAGATACGCACTTTCATGAGATCGGGCTGCACACACACGCACACACACACACACACTGCCCTTTTCAATATGCAGTGCTGGCAGTTTCTCTGTGTTGTCAACCTTGACTTACTTTGAAGAGGTCAGACACAGAGTTAGGTTCCCTTCACTACTCATTTAGATTTCAGGAGAGAAGAGAATCGAGAAGAGGAGAGGAAAAGCGGAGGAAAAGAATGAGAAGTAAACAACAGATAAACCAAAGTGGACAACAGCAATAAAAAGAAATCAAAGATCTTCTACCCTTTTATCAGTGATAATGTAACATGTTTTTAACCCTTTGTGAAACTGTCTGAATCTCTATCTAGTACAGAAACAAGCAGCACGGTTCAACACGGTTTGGAACGACACGAGAGTGAGTAAATAATGATACGATTGTTTATCTTTGGGTGAAGTATTTCTTGCTAATAGAAGTTTCAAGGGTTGAGAGAATGAGAAGGACTTACCCAGAATTCAATTTCTACACAATCATATTTTCACAGAAACATAGGCCTACTTTTTCAACAACTAATGTAAGAAAACGCATATCACTGTAGTTCGCTGAATGACACTGATCAAACACACTAAATGTGTATTCTCTCTCATATAAAGCATTGAGACATTGAGCATTGAACTACTTTCAAAATATAAGTAGCTTGCCATTTCCTCTCCAACTGGTGAGTAAACTCCAAACTATCAAAGAATGAGACTCAGGTTTGATCCGTCACTACACTTACTGTCTCCCTGCAATGTAATATATTGCAATAATAGGGTCTTGTGCTGTGTCTGCGGTACATTTTAGGTTTCATTTACATTTTTTACTTTAAAGTGTCAGAAAATACCGGCACTTTTATTGGGTAAGGAAATTGGGTTTTGCCTCCAAGGATTTCAAACAACAATAAACGGTGTTTACAAGGAACGAAGTACAGTTTGGATGAACCTGTAAAGACTGAAGTTGCGAGCATCTCTCCATCTAATGTCAGCATTAATTGGATAGATGCAATAGTTTTGTTGCAGTGTGTCTGTGTGTGTGGGTGTGTTTATATGTACATTGATTGCCACAGCCTCAGGGATATTCATTTTGTCTTGTTTTCCTGATGCATTGATCCTACGCGGTTTCCCACAACGCTTCAACATGCGTTTGTGTCTGTTTGTGTCTCGGTTCTAAGTGGTATTGGGTTTGTACATTGCCACAGGTATAAAATACGAATACAATGAATACTGAGAAGGAAATGTTTCTGAAATCTATAACCAGGCGCGAAACAACAAGTTTCCAGTATCAAGATATGTGTCGTGAAATCAGTCTCAAGTCCCAACATATTTGATTTTTAAAAGAATAGTTCACACCAAAATGCTAAATTATTTACTCAACGCTATGCTGTTTCAAACCTACATGCTGTTAATATAGTGCACAAGTTATATGGATCACTTTTATGATACTTTTATGTAGGGCTGTAAATGATTAATCGCGATTAATCGAATCCAAAATAAAAGTTTGTGTTTACATAATATATGTGTGTGTATTGTGTATAATTATTTTGTATATATAAATACACACACATGCATGTATATATTTAAGAAAAATGTGTTATTTATATATAAAATAGTTCTATTTATATATAATATAAATAATATAAAAATATATATGCAGTATATAAATGCAAATATTTCTCAAATATATACATGCATGTGTGTGTATTTATATATACAAAATAATTATACACAATACACACACATATATTATGTAAACACAAACTTTTATTTTGGTTTCGATTAATCGCGATTAATCGTTTACAGCCCTACTTTTATGGTACTTTTAGAGTTGACATTCACTATAAGAGATGTGTGGTGATTCTTCTGTAATTTCTCATTTTTTTTTGTCCCAGAGAAGAAATAACTGCATATGGGAATCATGCGAGGGTAAATATATAAAAAGTGTAATCATTTAAATTTTGAACAGGAGTGTAGCTGTATATAAAAGGAATCGTTTGCCATCCCTTTAATATATAGCTACACTCCCGTTCAAAAGTTTGGGACCTATAACATTTTTAAAGGGTTTTTATTCAGCAAGGGCACATTAAACTAATCAAAAGTTTATTTGCATTTATTCTATTTATTTATTTTTATCAAATAAATGCAGCCTTGTTGAGCAAAAGAGACTTCTTTCAAAAACATTAAAAAAATAATCTAAGGACCCCAAACTTTTGAACGGAAGTGTATACGGTAGTGAAGTGGACCGATGAGACATCATGATATAAACTGGGCTACTCAGTGCAAAGTGATGGAAAAAGCAGCCAAGTGACAGGCAAAATGTCTCTATATCAAGGTGGTTGGGACAAAACATTATAGATTATGGTGGAAAAGTTCTTTGAAGACACAGAAAGTGAAAGTTACCTACCTGTGAAACCTTCCGGACCACATCTCCGCTGATCACCAGACCCTGCGCGAATGTTCTGGCTGCAATAACCGTGCGTGTGACTTTGGTCTTGAGCTCTCTGGGAGTGTCTCCAAAGGGCTTCAGCGTTTCGGACTGCTTGGCTACACACTCCAGGTAGTCCTCTCCAATGCTGTACTGAGGGTTTAAAGCTTTAAAGAGTCTTTCCAGCAGACGGGCCCAGAATTCATTCAGAGCCTCCTCGAGATTGAGGTTGGACCCTCGATAGTAGCGCCGGAGGTCTGAGTACAGATCCTGAAACACCTTCGTGATTTGGGAGAAGAGAGGTCCAAACCCAGTCTGAAAGGAAGTCTGGAGTGACGCTTCAGAACGATTCAACAGCTCCAAGAAATAATCTGGAAACACACACACACAAAAGAACATTAGAGCAGCGATTCAACTTTGGCTCAAAGCTCAAGGGCCACACTCCTGATACAAAACAAAACATTGGCCTGGTTTCACAGACAGGGTTTAGACTAAGCCAGGATCAGGCCTTAGTTCAGTTAGAAAGACAGTGCAATTGTATATTAAAAAATATTTTTATATTACAGTATATATCAAATAAATATATATTTATGTTAAATTATATATATGCATGTTGTCCATTAATAGATACATTTATATTTAATTACAATAAATCACATAACCATGTGCTCATAATAATAAGTCAAGTAAATGACATAATCAAGGTGTTTATTCTTCACATTTGATTAGAAGGCACTTCTTCACATTTGATTATTTCCTTATTTGGGGGAATTTGATGGATGCATCCAAAAGATTATTCATAACAAATAAACCAAAATAAATGCCATTTCAGTCTTTCTACTGAAATGTAATGCTTAATTCAGTGTTACTTTGTAATTATTTGTGAAATTTACAAGCAATGTCTGACCATTTTTTTCTCAGTTTTTTTTTTCATAAAATAAATGTAACTGAAAAAAAAGAAAAAGAAAATATTTAATTTCAGCTAGTTGCCAAGACAACATTTCTATTCTTTTTTCAACTTTTTAATTCAGTGTAATCAAATAAACTAAAATAACAAACAAAACAAAACAAAACATTTAAAAAAGATTTTAAAGTATACAAAATGAAAAAATAAACATCAAAATTACTCAACTTTAACTAAAATATAAAATATATTTATTTTATATAAAATATAAAAATAAAAACTGATTATTAATTTAATTATTAATACAAACTATAATATCTCAATTATGCTCAAATTAAAAGAACTAATTCAAAGTCAAAACATCTCAAAACAGTAATGCATTATAAATCTGATTGGATGAGGCACTAGAATGCAATGTCACAAATCAATTATAGCAGTACAGCCTATAGGTAAATGCACTTTTTATAGTTTTTTTTAATAGTCTGATTAAATAAATGAGAAATTATTTGCCAGAATCATTCATTAATTTAACATAAAATCACCAAAGCCACGTGAAACACATCTATTGGGAAAATACCATATTTAGCCTAGTCAATAGACAACAGTGTGTACCAACAGAATGAGAGGCAATGAGATAAATATGAATGAGTTTTCACACACATACACACACACACACACACACACACACACACACACACACACACACACACACACACACACACACACACACACATTCAGAGAGAAAATCGATAAGCATGAATTGTTATGTAACCCAGTGACATCATAAGCTCAGAATAACCCAGTCACACATCAATCAATCACACGTTACACAAGAGAGAGTGTGAAAGTACAGAAAGAATGATACTCTGCATCAGAAATTGAACACTTCCTGAATATAGTATATGAAAAACAACACACCAAAAGAAAAGTATGTCCAAATACACAATATTTGAAGAACAGTATGCGAAGATTCCCCCGATGACCTACTGTACTTCCGTCAGGATTCTGAAGTTTGCGTTCGATGGACACTTTACTGTCCCATGAGGCCACGGGAGAGGATTTATGAATGGCAGTAAAGCGACACAACTGACAGGTCATGTGACAGTAACAACATGGCGAACGTAGTACGTCTGAATTTCATTCACACTACCCATATTTATACTATAGATGGAGCGTACTTTTTTAATGGTCGTGAAGTAAGATCCTTCTCAGAATGCGATTTCAGACGCAGAGATTGAAACTGGATAGCCAGGGGTGCAGGAACGATGTAAATTGGTCTAAAAAAAACATTTTCCCTGAAAGTTTGAATTAGAATAATTTGTAAGATTGTGATTATAGTCTGTTCTGAGGGTAGACATCACTTTCTTTTTCCCTCACTGGATTTCCACCACAACTTGTAACATTATAAAACAACATTCGGTGGCTGGTCCCCAAAAGGTGAGCTCAGGTTTTACTATCCTTTTTTTTTGTTTTACAAAGGTTTTACCAAGTATATTAAACCTGTACACACACGCACACACACACGCACACACAATTAATAACGATGAACCCTAACAAGGTCAAAATTAATCTTCCTAAATCCTGTACAATTTCTATTCCTACATCTTATGTGTGTGCGTTCAGAGATCGTCTCTACATTGCACCAATGGGATTATGTCTCTACAAATACTTTCATGATGAAATACAGAGCAGTGTGCTAAATAAGACCTCTTTGTGCCCTACATCTGATTAAGTTCACATTAATCATTCTTTTCAAATGGCCCAACAAATGCATAAAGGACAGAGCACACTTGATGAAGAATTTCAAAACATCCATATTAAACTGATCATTGACCATAAGTTTTTCCAGCTCTCCTTTCTTGTTGGAATGACTGTTACTGGACTCTAAATCCCATCACATTCACGTCCCACTGCACTGTGAGGATCCCACATTCATTATCTCTCTTCACGCTTCAACGCACACTTTTCTCACCTTTCATATTTTCATTTAAAAGCCTCTCCAAAGTGTGTTACCACTGATCCAGTTGAGCCTCTTCACTCCCTGTCACTCCGAACGCAGGTTTTTAAAGTCTGATTCATAACATGACAGTCCGCAGGGCAGAAACCTTATGGCCTTGCATATTTGTTCATTCTTTATTATAAAGGCCTAAGAATAGTTTTGATCTAAAAAAAAAAAAAAATCCATACACTAAAGAAAATAAACTTTAATAAACTAAAGTTAAATGTTTCATTGGTCCTCCCACATTAAAATGTATTGAGTTGAATTAAAATTAAAATGTACAAATATGACACATATGATACTGGCTTATCAATGTTAGCAGTAGCACCATACAGTAAAATGTACATTAATGTGATGCAGTAGATTAATTCATAGATTAAAATGCATATGCAAAAAATGCAACTATCCTAACATTTTATATATATATACATATATACTATATATATATAACTACAAAAAATTATAACTATATAATTATAATTTATATAGACATTTTTTAAAACTTAAAATGACTAAAACAACAAAATTACAATCTAAAATGAAAACAAAATTTTAAAGAAATCAAAGTTTAAAATTGAACATATAAGAAGATATTTTGAAGATTATTGTACGTGTTCTACAAAAGAAACATATAACATTCTGTAAATGGTGAAATAATTTCCATTTTAGGGTGAATTATCCCATTAAGTGTCTGATTATTTTGGGGGGGTCAATGTGTCAGGTGAACATCCTGACTTTAAATAAAGAGAAACTGATTTCAAAAAGAAAAAGAAACAAGGAAGGCCGTGAAAGGTAGATCCTCAGATCTTTATATTCCCGTCACACTCGTCTGACCCTCCACCCCCTCACTCCACCCCTCTCTCCCTCTCCCTCTCCTCCATCTATCTCTCTGACAGGCGTGCAGGCGTAATGATATCAGCGGCGGCGTAACTGAACACGCGGGCTGTTCATTTGTGGCCGAGCCCGTGATGGAGAGACAAGCAGCTGGAGACCACGGAGTGATGGAATGAGGAGAGAGAGAGGGAAGGGATGAAAGGAAGAGAGGGATTTGGATGTGATTACATGTAATTGTATTTGTGCATTCTGACAAAGTGCTGAATGGCTGAATTTAAGGAGTACCAACCCTCCCTCGTTTTATTCAATATTTTTAATGAATGCACACACAGAGACATTTGAAGATGTATTGGTACGGACCTTTCATAGAAGCAATATTTACTTTAGCCAACTCTACTACTACTGAAGGCCAGTTCACAGCAAAAACTATAGTGTCCACACCAACGGGCGATAACCTATTGTAAGTGCACTGTCATCCGCTGCTTTAAATGCTCAAGTTCTTTAATGGCGCTTTATTATTCATCATCTTGACAAAATCAATCAGAACATAACCCTCTGTATCATTCCTCATGTGTAATAATGGTGATATGGACTTCACTACTCTCCTAGAATTAGAACGATTATAAAAACTAGATTTCAACTAGATGATCAAAACTTGGTTACTTGACAGTGGTTGGTGTGAACGGGCTTTAACCCTCACAAACACCTGTACATTATTCAGTTTAAAGGTGCAGTATGTAATATTAGTGGTTGAAATTGGTACTGCAGTCCAAATTCTAAATATTGGAGGGTGTTGTTTCTCTCGTCATCAGACTCGGCGCACACGTGGGTTGCCAGATTGAAAACACGCAACAGGAATGAGCGCAATTGACAATGGAAAGCGACAAGTCTTACACTGTAAGTTGATCGACATTTACGGAAACTAAAAATGTTTAGATGAGCATAAAGATGGTTAAACAGTGAATAAGAAAAATCGCAATAATTTCAGATACATTACATTAATCTTAAACCTAAATAAAAAAATTTGTCCCAGTTTTGAATGACAGAACAAAACATTAGAATAGAATAGAATAGATGTGAAATAAAAGATTAATTTCAAATGAATTTACATTTTCAGAAATTTGACCCTTACACAACAACACAAGCATACACGCACACACACACACACTTTTTCCACTTGCCCTGTGAAAGGCCGCAGGGTCCATTACATAAGCTGAAGAGCTCTGATAAGCTCTGATTGGGTCTTGAACCCACGTATACGGCCGAGCAGAGCCACAGCTGAAAGGTCGTGTTCTTCACCTGCGGGTCTGTCTACACCTAGTATCAGAGATCATGCATTTGGAATGTACATGAATTTCAGGAGCTTAATGGTCACAGACGAGCTCTTTAAAGCCTCCTTCAGTGGAGCTTGTAAACTCTAGCTCTGTCTGAAGGGTCTTAAATCAGACAGTACACCAGCTGTGGCCTGAATCTCCTCCTGATAACATGCATGTCAACCACAGGAGTCTCCACAGGTG
>NC_136880.1:37046324-37068824 GCF_949152265.1 Phoxinus phoxinus | reverse complement strand
CTCACAAAACATACACATACATTAACAAGCAATCATATTACTCTTTTTTGTTAGATAGTTTGAGCAATTTGGCCAGAGAAGATATTTCCCTCCAATACTAATACTTTAAGTTTACATGGTCGCTACAATCTTTAGATAACCACTGAGCACAAGCCTTCCTATGATCCTTTAACCATTACCAGCCATCCAAACAGTTTTTATTTTATAGTGAACACAGTTATTACCTTTTATTTCCCGCGTCCTTCGCAGTATTGCTAAAAGTGCACTGCAGACAGTTAGCCTAGCAATTAGCATATCAACACATTCTGAGGAAGCTGCTTAATGATGTAAAGCAGAGAAACAAGCAGGCGTTGTACACTTTGCTATTTCTAAATGTAAAGTGGGTTGCTTTCAATCTATAAGGGAGACATGTCAGCAATTATTTTAATTCCAGCACATTATTTAACCGAGATAGCAGGAACATAATGATTAAGGTTAATGCATGCTAGAGGAAAAAGTGTGTGTGAAAAAGCAGATGACATACATTAGCATGTCAAACTTTGAAAACTTCCCATTTATTCCTCACATACAGAAGAGTGCGAGTTAGCAGCAGGGACACTTTATCTGAGTGATTTGATATGAAACATTTAGCACGCTTGCTCTTCACCACCCAATCAATACAACACAAGAGCCCTCATCCTAAAACACTTTTCTGAGGTATTTGATAAATGAGTTTGCCAGTGGCGTGCATTTCTCCTAACGATCCACTGCAAACAACTACGATTGTGAAGCTGTGTGTCTTGCATTAATGAGAGCATTTGAATTCTGGGATAGATAGGAAGCATCCTATGATAGCATCACTCATTCACGTACACAAGCATCCTAGCTTTCGGCACTGTAACAAACCCTTACACACAAGTACTCTGGCTGTACCATGGTAAAGTGGTGGTATCAGTAATACTATACCGTTCAAAAGTTTGGGGTCTGTACGATTTTTTAAATAAGTCTCTTATGCTCAGCAAGGCTGCATTTATTTGATATAAATATTATTTCAATTTAATATAACTGCTATATATTTTAAACTGCAATTTATTCCTGTGATGCAAAGCTGGATTTTCAGCATTATTGCTCTTGTCTACACTGTCACACAATCCTTCTGAAATCATTCCAATATTCTAATTTGCTGTTAATGCATCCTATAGCTGAATAAAAGTATTAATTTATTTATTTAAAAAAGAAAACTTTCAAACAGCATATTCAGTTTTTACAACTTCTGAATGGCTATCAATGCATCACAAATGTACAAAAAAAGCACTTGTTCTCGAATCAGCTAATCTCAGACTTGAATATGCATCTCAGAAATTATTCAATCTTATGAGAGCTCAGTAATACATCATAGTGTTCTGGTTTATTAATGTCACTTGCATCAGATGAGAGGAAGTAGAGATATCATAGGAAGTTGAAACACCCATTCTAGTGATTTGCCTCGTTAAATAAATCCCAGACAGAAATCCCACCCACACACCATTCCTGTCACACACACACACACAGAGAGATAGAGAGAGAGAGAGTTATCAGGAACATGACGGATTACAGCGCGTTTTAGAAACGAAGCCTGAACAGAGACACACACACAGTGGCGTTCAGTATCACTGAGCTGTATAGCGTTGTAAGCAGAGAGACAGGACAGATGATCCGGTGTGTAAAACTAAACACAGGATTATCACTGTATCTTCCTGTCTGCCGCTGGATCCGTTTATTTCACTGTGATTATCTACAAATTCAACCAATGCAGTCATGGGGTTTTTGAATGTCATTTTAGCACATCTGCAGTGTTTTAGCACCCAATTCACAAAAATATATTATGCAAATAGAGTATGTTGCAAGCAGACCCACCAAATTGCTTGACCATGCATACAGATAACAGTCTTTTACTGTATATCATTCGATGAATTGCTGCTGATCAGTTAGGGGTGGACACCCCCGCTCACAATTGCGGTTTCGGCCTCTTTTTTCTTGACAAAAATTGCGTTTATTTAGATGTAGAACCATCTCTTTACAACCACACACATGAGACCTTTCAGGTGCGCACTCCAGCAAGCACAGAATAGGTAGAGGGAGATTGAGTGAACGGCGAACAGTAGATATACGAGATAGTAGAACAGTTCATACAACATGAATTAATATGGAGGCGATTAAAGCAGCGTCAAAACTTTGCATGCATGTAGCCTAGTATGTATTTGTTATGCATCACATTTAAGGCTCTCAAATATATGGACTAAAATATACTGCTACGTATGTGAAATCACAATATAAGGCACAAATTGATATGAACAAAAAGTGTGAGAAATGCATTTGTACTAGAAAATTGGCGCCAACTTTGCTTTAGTTTGTAAAGTACAACTGAAAATGGATGACATTTAAATATGCATAAGATAATTTTACATTCTGGCATTAATATGCAGCCGGTGTGATGACAAATCAGGTCCTCCCTCGAATTTGGGACTCTGTTAGGACCCCAAGCCATCCCATTGGCTTCAATATTTGTTTGTTTAAAAGCTGCTCTTTTAAGCGCCTGATTACAATTCCAACAAAATCATGTTATGATAAAAGCTATTTGAACGTTATAATGACCATTTATGTCTATAGTTAGTTAATGTATAGCATAGCATACAGATACCCGATTAGCATGTGATGACCTAGCCGTCCTTATTCACTGAAAATATTCCCCTCTGCTGTTGCTCTCAAATCAAATACCGTATGTGCTGTTCGGTGTGTAAGTGGTGGTTATGAAACATGAGTTGATCAATATTTCATGTCACTGACATCCAACCTGTGCAATAGCCACCGATTTCATTCAAGAGTAATGACAGAGTGGAACATGTTCAGTTTAGTCGCTGCTGAAAGAAAAGAAAAACTCTTTCCCGTCACTTTTTGCTGTTTCAGCTCAATAAAAAACAGGACTATATGGCACTGACAGGAGGCCTTGTTAAACAGACAGGTAATGCTGAGATGACATTCAGATGATCAAGTTTTGCCGAGAGGAATCTGGATTTCTGATCCGCCCGTCTGCATCTGTCTCCCTCGTCTAGAATCACAGGCAAAAATCGCTGTAGCAGAGCTGACTGGACAGTTTTTCACACGCAGCCTCATCAGCAAGGCATTTATTGGTGTAAATGAGGGATTTGAGAAATTAATGCGAAAAATAGGAAAGTTGAGAAAACGGGGGGATACTGTCAGATGTGGCGTAATTCAACACTGCATGATGATACGAAAGTCATTCATTTACAAATTTTCCTTTTTTTTGTAAATTAATGGAAAATTGATTTTCAAAAAAAAAATTATTTTCAAAAAAAACTGATGGATTTTAAAGTTTCTTGAAAATCAATATTATAGTCAAAAAGCGCCTGACACTATGGTTTCAGCATTAGTAGGCACAGTTAAGCCAGCTTGCAGTTAGTCATTCAGGATTTCCATCAGCTAAAAGAAAACTCTTACTCTTATACATGATAACTTAACAGAACATCAGATCACTTCACATCAGAACAACAGATCTCCCTCCCAAAAACAACAAAAACTCTTATTTTCTATATGCATATTATGTGGACTCGACAGGAAAGGGAAACCAATCAATTATTATTGCGTCATTATTATTACTGTATATATGCAGTGTAATTAATTTTTAAGGCTATTGTTCAACGTAGGTCGGTTTTTAGTACCACAGAAAAATATTATCCGATTAATCATCAAAATAATCCACTGATTACCAAAATAATCGTTACAGTGACAGCCCTAGATTAGTTAAAACATTTTAAAAATGCACCTGCATTGTTTTGCGTTTTGTGATTTTCAGTCGAAAAAAAGATTACAGATGTAATTCGTCAATTAATATTTCTTAAAAGTAGTGTTGAAATATAATTTTGTTACATTCTCGTGAAACCACTATTGTGTATGGTCTCGTGTGTTAAGTGTATCGTCACACCCCTAATAAAAAAGTAATATCCCAACAACAAAATTGTGGCCAGTAAAAATGCTGATTTCTGGCTACTTTTATTTTTAAGTAGGCCTAACTCAAAAATTACCGCTTACATTTATATAGTAGGCTAATGGTTTACTCATTACATCAAAAAAGTAATAATGAATATTACTTGTTATGCGTTACCCGATGCTGTAGTAGAGCACTCTTTGCGTATAGCAGATGGAGTCCTGGACGCTAACTATGAGCTATCTTTACTGCGGTATATTAGTAGTGAGCATGAGCCGAGAACCAGCTGGGCTCTGTGGCCCGTGGTGCAGCGCGTTCTGTTCCCTGTGGGAGAGTTCCTCAGGGACACTGACATGGATCTAAATCAGTGTCTAATCCGCTCACTTGTCAGGCCGACTGCCATCACATGCAGGTGAGCATCAGCGCCCTACATCTGCATGCTAACCTGCTTTCGGTCTGTATGTCGATTCTCTTCTCATTCCTGTTGTCCCAGTTTCTGAATGAATCATTGAGTCATAAATGCATTGGGACTAAGAGAATTACAGCGCAACTGGTGTGTCTGAGATGGCCTAAAAGGTTTACACAGCACAATTTTAGTAGAGTTATATTGGACAGTTTTTATTGAATAGTCAAGGTTTCTGCACAAATAAAAATTTCAAATAAGATTTTCAATATTTTCAGTTCTCTTGTTGATCTAACAGCCGGTTTTTATAACAAAGAAGTGAAAGGGCTGTTTAGTGGCTGAACATTTTTGCAAGAAAAGACTCAGTTCTTGACCTGATCTTCAGATGGGCTTTGGTTAATCCGTTCTGTCTGCTTTTGTTTTAACATTCATTATGGACACAGTCTACTGGAAAAGTCAATCCCATGTGTCTTAATGTTTTGACAGCATGAGATATTTTGGACTTTTGTAATTTGGTGTGTGTGTGTGTGTGTGTGCGTGTGTGTGTGTGTGTGTGTGTGAGCGTGTGTGCGTGCGTGTGTGTGTGTCTGTTAAAATGTTAACCAGTATTTTCATAATCTGAAAATATTCTGATAAATAATCTGAAACGTTATTAGAGAAAATAAAATTCTATACGAAAAGTATAATTAATAAATAGTTTATATTTTCAAATGTTAAATTATATATATGTAATTTTTTAGTTTTCCAATATTTATACATCAATTATTTATACATTAATAATAATTAGAAAATACACCGCTAATTTGGAATGGCTATCTATGGAGAACTAATCAATGGCATATTCTATAATGAAATTTATTTGTATAGAATGTGACAATTTGATTGAAATATAAATATTATACATACCGCTCATGCATGTACTATACAAGCATATTACGCAATTGAATAAACAGTGGGTTGTAAGAACAAAACACAGGGTTTGCGTTTAAATAAAGCATGCTGAAGTGTGAATCCGCTACTCAGTGCTACTCAAATGAGACGGCACTAGTCAGAAAACTTTCTGCACACTCTGTAAAGCCTAGAGCAGCTGTCCATGAATCAGCAGACACCGTGGTCCCTTCATGAAATAAGGGCACAGAAAAACAATTCAGCTGTCTTTCTGTTCTTCACTCTTTCAACACAACACCCACATCAGTCGCCAGCAACTGATGAATCACACGCACTCACAGATTTGTGTTTGTCTGGAATATCTCAGCACCTCGGGCTGGATCAGAGCAAGTGCAAAACTCGGCATCAGTCTGTCTGTTCCCTTCTCTTGTTTGCTCTCTCTCTCCCTCTCTCTCTCTCTCTCTCTCTCCTGTTGCTGAAATCTGTCAGCCCTTACTCAAAAGAGCAGATTCGCAGTCGCCCCAAATGTCGACAGCTCGCTTCACTACATGTGTTTGAACTAAGAAATAGACTGAGACTTTAGTGGAAGAAAAGAAATGCAATGAGCAAAGGGTCGACTAAGTCAAATCTGACACCCACAGAGATGACTCGAAAGTAAAATTAAATTCAATCATTGTAATGAGAATATATCTCAGTTATTTCTCTAAAACAGTGATGAGAATGAATATATGCATTTAATTAAATGTATGTGTGAAACAGGATTTTTACTGATAAGCTAAAGCTAAAGTAACTACATCTTTAATTAACATTCGATTAGCATACATTTTTTCGTAACGGTGTAGCCTTTCCAACAAACTACTTTTCTCAGCAAGTAGCAAGCGGTATCGGGTGACAAGACACTACATCACTGTTTTATGTTATTGCTTTGGACAAGCCAAGCCAAGTGAGCAGAGACATGTTCCCTTAACACATTCACATGAACTCTTTCACTCGGACTCATGTCACTTTCCACTCCAGCTATGTCCAGTCATGGGAGTACAGATCATATCTGCTTACATCAGCAAAATCAGATTACATCAATGTTACTGAATACCATTTAATAATTTGGGGTCTGTAAAATTTTCTTAATGTTCTAACTGTTTTCTATTTCAATATATTTTAAAATCTAATTTATTTCTGTGATGGCAAAGCTGAATTATCTTCAATACCACAATCCTTTCGAAATAATTCTAACATGCTTATTTGGTGCTCAAGAAATATGTCTTATTATCACAGTTGAAAAATGGTAAGCAGTGCTGCTTAATATGTTTTTATTAATTCGATGCATCCTTAGTGAATAGAAATTAATTGATTATATACATATATTTATAAATGTTACAAAATAATTATATTTTAAACATTCTTCAAATGATTTCTTAATGATCATGTAACACTGAGAACTGGGGTAATAGATAAATAAAATAGATATTGTATAGCAGTTCTTTTAAACTGTGATAATATTTCATATATCACTGTTTTTAACTGTTTTTTTGATCAACTAAATCCTATTTTAAAAAGAAAAAAATTGCTCTGATCCCAAACTTTTGGACAGTACCGTATATAAATATATATTAAAAACAGAAATCATATTTCAAATGAGGAATAAAATGAACATAAAAGGCATGCAACAACAGTTGTATCATAAATTGTGCTTAAAGCATTTTTTTTTTACTATTTTAAGTTGTATTCATTTATTAATTTTAATTTTGGAAAAGAGAAACATATGTGAACATATATGTTGATCCATAAAGAAACATTGAGCCTCCGGGGCTTTGGAAGAGCAACCTCTGCAATGAAATCTGCCTCTGGCCAGCAGTCAGCCTTCTCAAGAGCGCAGATGCAGTCGCCTCAAACCAAGTAGAACTAGACTACACTTCAGAGGAAGAGTTTCAGAGCAGAAAGCACAGGTCAAATGAGGCGGTCCTGACATTCACATACAAACCAAATCTCAAAATACACATGTATTCTCCTTTCTCTCCCTCTCTCTCACACACACACACACACCTTTGTGCCCATGTGGGTGGGATACACTCACTGATAGCCTAAGGTGAGGTCCTGTGTGTGTGTGTGTGTGTGTGTGTGTGTGTGTGTGTGTGTGTGTGTGTGTGTGTGTGTGTGTGTGTGTGTCAATCTCTGTGTCCTGAGGGTTACATGTCTGTTCATATGCAGAAAGTTCAAGTAACATTGACTAGCCTTTGTTTCCCCAATACAGAAACAACTCCATTCCAACATTTAACACCCAGCGGGCAAGAATCAAGTTTATCCAGGAAGACTTAAATACACTCTGGAAAACTGAAATATTCATCGTATCACCTCAGGAGATATGAATGAGAGGTGAAGGCAAATATAATTTAGCTGTCAGGAAGGAGTCGTGCTGGGGTTCTGCTAGTCTACGGCACAATCACTGCGGTGTCCGACAGCGTGGGAGCACTAACTGGACAGGCTAAAGCCTAACACATCAGAACACAAACCATTATAGCTTTTCTTTCAGCTACAACATCCACAACTTAAATAAGACCTTTACATTTTATAATAAATAAGATACTTTTCAGTACAAAACTCGATGCAACCATTTTGAAGTGAACTCAACCCTCTCCGAGCGGGATCCAAACCATGGTCTCTGGCGTGGGAGGCGGGCGCTCTAACAAGGAGGTCAAAGGCGCAGTCTTTAGCGTCAGTCGCTAGAGAACCTCTTGAGATCAGGGGAGTGAGGTTTACATGTACAGCTCTTACTGGCCTACGACAGTTAGGATTGCTAAGGTATTTTACCATATTGTTTGGTATTTGGTAGCATATCAAATATGTACGGCATATAAATATATCAATAGAGTTTGTCATTAGCATGCTGCTATACTGCAATGTCCTAAAAACAAAAACAACCTGCACAAATACCGGGTAGATAATTTTCTAATTATATCAAATGATTATGTATCAATAATTTTTGGTATAAGTACACTACTGTTCAAAAATTGTATGAAGAGTAAGAGTAAGATTTTTTTATGTTTACTAAAGACGTCTCTTATACTCACCAAGGTTGCATTTTAGAAAAAAAAGCTATATAGTAAAAACTCTAATATTGTGAAATATTTGTAATATTTTTCTGTTTTAATATTTTTTACATGTAATTTATTCCTGTGATGCAAAGCTGATTTTTTAACATCTTTACTCCAGTCTTCAGTGTCACATGATCCTTCAGAAATCATTCTAATATGCTGATTTGCTGCCCAAGTAAAATTTCTTATTATTACCAAAGCTGAAAACAGCTGTGCTGCTGCACATTTTTGTGGAAACTGTAATACTAGTTTGTGATCTTTAAGATCGTCATGGGAATGTTTTTTCATGAATTCCAAAGAAAGCATTCATTTACAATGTACTTTTGAAACATTATTTATTTATTTCGTGTCAATTTTGTACAATTTAAAGCATCCTTGCTTTTTTTTGTTAAACTTTTTAACCCTAAACTTTTGAGCATTATAATCATAACTTTTGAGCATGTAATCAATAATCATAAAATGTTAAAACGTTTGAAGACTTTGTCAAAGACAAGCCAATTAGGAAAAAAATATTCCTCAAAAGAAGGAATAAATCCCAAAAGAAAATTTAATTTAATATAGGCATATCTAATGGAGCAAAAAATAATAATAATTTCAAAGCATAAACATCTGCTTTTTATTACATTCAGGCTACTTCAAACGTTATCATTCACAGGAAGTGATGTCACACTCCTTATCTTTTCCAAGGTCATGCATTGTAGCCAATGCCCTCATTGATCCATAACAGTGTGTCTCACCGTCACATGGGCATATGACACAAATGAGTCTGAGACACAGTCATTGGACCCATGCTGCTGACTCATGTGAGGCCATAATGTGATATTTCAGCACAATGTGCGTCTTTGAGTGATATCGTACAAGCGCTGGGATGAACGCTGGCACAAAGCAATCAGGATGCATGAGGATTAGCTCCAGAAATCTGACAAACTCCTGGCAGAATCATCCTTGAGCGTCCAGGAATTCAGTCACCCAGTTCTTTAAATTCCATTCGCCTGATGTGATTTGAGAACAACAAATGTCAATTAAATAAAATTTTAAGTGAATAAACAACAGCACCTTTTACACAGTGAGAAATCAAATCAAATATTTTGATTGATTAGTCAGCTGGCATAACATCACATATTAAGATGTGAATGAGAGCAGAAGTCAAGTGGGAAACTGGGCCGCATTCAGCCTGAAACGCTGCTTGACTGGGAAGCCCATAGCCGGGCATCATGCCATGCCAGCCTGTCCAATCAGGCCGACACACGCGACAACACGCACTCGCACAAGCACACACACAGTAAGCAAGGGTCCACAAGAGTTCATCTGTCCCTGTCTCTGCCAGAGTACAATCCAATTTAAAGTTTTCAAATTCCACTAACACGCATCATTCACACTCTCTTATACCCCTTTCACACAGAGCGTTGATCCTAGAAAATTGCCATATAATTGCTAGACTGACTTTTGTGTGAATGCAAACACGTCCCGGGATGGGGACCTAGTAACATTGCCAGGATAAGTCCCGGATAGCGCCCTGTGTGAACAAAAGGCGGGACCATAAGGGATGTGTCGTAGTGATGACGCTGAAACTGAGATTGTTCGCCAGCTTAGTGGAACTGTACGCAATGTGTAGTTTATGATCGAATCAGGGAAAAAAATGCACATGCATGGTTTCGAGAGAGAGAGAAATTGCAGATCATAAGCAAACTTAGATGCTGCGGAGACATTACACGTCACATCCTGATGTCATGTGTCTTTAAGGGATGTGTGTGAACACATGCACAGATTCTAGAAAATCACTGGCACTGTGAATTAACCAAAATCAAACGATCCTGTAACAATTCCCGGGACACATTATCAGTGTATTTTCTGGATCTATCTCCGTGTGAAAGGGACATTACAGACGCCAGCCTGAACCCCTTTCCTCTTGTCCTCATTGCTCGGGTCAAATCCGGCCAGTAAGAGACCTGCTTTAAGCTCAGATAGGTATTACGTTTTATATACTATATACTGACATACACAGATACAAATTGACAGACACAGTAAGTTTCCAGCTAGGAAGCACTCAATGCCTCCTTCGACCTCCACACACACTCCTGGTGGCAGCACACACTTCAGTCTCGGGTGGCAGACAGGAAAAGGGTGGCCTTGAAATTAGAGCAAGGTACTGTATATGTTTGTATGTATGTATGTATATATTTATATATACTGTATATATACTGAAATTACTCAACCCCCATTGCAAATCAGGTTTATTGGCAAAATGTACAGACTTTCAGCGGTTTGCAATGAACAAATCAAACAAAAGTAATTAAAATAGCTCAACACAACAAATGTTTCAAGTGGTTTCCCTCAAAATTATTCAAGTCCTTGAAAAGAATCCCTCACAACAGCACAAATCTGAAAAACAGGTGTTGCCTCAAGCACCCCTGATTCAACTAATCAAGGGCTTCAATAGTTGCACAAGGTGTGCTTGAGCTAGAACACATGAAATATCTGAACTGGCTAAGTTTGTTGAGTGTCACGTTTGACAGCATGTTAGAAAGTCAAAAGAATGATCGAAAAAGTTAAGAGAAGATTTCATCGCCCTTCACAAACAAGAAACAGGATACAAAAAGATAGCGAAGGCACTAAATGTTCCTTCCTAAAGACATCGTTGGTAGCATAGTTCGCAAGTTCAAGGTTAAAGGAACAGTGCTTACACTACCTGGACGGGGCAGAAAAAGGAAGCTGTCAACGGCTGCAACCAGATTTCTGAGAAGGCAGGTTAAAAACCTTGAGTAACTGCAAAAGACCTGCAGCAAGACTTGGTGGCAACAGGCACTGAGGTTTCAGCTTGAACAGTAAGGCGTGAACTAAACGCATGCCAGAACTCCAAGACGTACAGCACTACTGACCCAAAAGCACAAGAAAACTCGGCTCCAATTTGCTCAAAATCATATAAATATGCCACAGAAGTTTTGGGATTCTGTTCTGTGGAGCGATAAAAACAAACTGGAACTTTTTGTCCCTGGATCAGCTGTACGTCTGGAGGAAGAAGAATGAAGCATATGCTGAAAGAACACTGCCTACAGTTCAGCATGGTGGTGGCTTGGTGATGCTCTGGGGCTGCTTTGCACCCTTTGGCACTGGAAACCTGAGGCAAGATGGATTCATTGAAGTATCAGGAAATCCTTGGAGAAAACATGATGCCGTCAGTGAGGAAGCTGAAGCTGAACTTCCAACAGGACAATGATCCCAAGCATACCTCAAATACCAAGGCTTGGTTACAGAAGAAGTCCTGGAAGATTATACAGTAGCCATCAGTCACCTGACTTGAACCCCATAAAAAAACATTCTGATGGGATTTGAAGAAGGCAATTGCAGCACGCAAACCCAAGAATAATACTGAACTGGAGGAATATTAGCCCATTCCACATGAGCAATGGCACTCATGAGGACTGGGCTAAGATTCCTCAGAAACACTGCCAGAAGCTGGTGTCTGGTTATACATCTTGTTTGCAGCAGGTCATAAACAGCAAAAGGGTGTTCTACTAAGTACTCAAGATGCTTGCCATGAATGGGTTGAATCATTTTGAGACTGTAGAAGCCATTAAAAGCTGCATTTTCAGTTGAATTTGGGGAAACCACTTGAAATGTTTGTTGTATTGAGCTATTTCAATTACTTTTGTTTGATTTGTTCATTGCAAACAGCTGAAAGTCTAAATTGTGCCAATCAACCTGATTTGCAATGGGGGTTGAATACTTTCGATTACAACAACTGTATATATATATACATTGCTCTAGACTTGTGTTCAGTCTTACAATTTGACAGAACAGGCCTTATGTACGAATGTCATATTAAACCTGTGCAGACCTCTAGCGTGGATCCAAGAATTCCAAACTCCACATTTTTAAGATGCATGGGTGGTGGGGTGGATGGGGGGTCAAAGGTCATTGAAGCAGACAGTCAGGTCATGGTGGTGCCCTTGGTTGAGATACAAACTTTTGGACTGTTGTAGATTCACATTTGTTTATTTGCCTAAACTGATTAATGTGGAGCCACTACACTGACATTATCTAGAAGACAAGATGAGTTCATTAAAAGGAAATGAGGTTGATATTGATAAACGAAGCCATTCTCAAGAAAATCCTCAGGAGAGAGGTATTAGATAACTAAATGTCTGCGGTCTGTAAGTGGTGGTGCTGGCTAAGGCAATCATCACTATTACTAATGCTCATACTTAGAGTTAAGGATCTGAACAAAACCCCGACCACATGTAACACACATTTTTAACCATTAATGCTATGGACGTGGACAATACCGTAAATAATGTGACGTGGTTTAGTTTTTTGTACTCAGAATACAAAACACCCCCACAAAATATGATTTATACTGTCTATATATAAATATTGTGCACTATTATGTATACGGTATTTATTTATCCAGCTCTATACCTGCAGGTTCACACTTTCATTCACGGCTACACTAGGTCTCTTTTACGCATAGCACCACTCACGTTAGAAGAGCTACACAGATACAAAAACAGAGAGAAAAAGGGTATAGAAGGCAAGGAATGGCTACAAGTTCAATATCAGCTTTCTTAATATTTTTTTTACATGAGCGCACAGACAGTGGTGAGAGACGGAGAGTGAATTAAGGTGTTTTGACGGATGAATGGGAGCGGCGTTTAGAGGAATGCACTGTTCTTTCTCACCATCCACTTCTCCCTAATCCCTCTTTCACAGTCACACTGAAAGGAAGCTTTTCATCAAAAGAAGGTTGAAAGGCATGAATGCCCATCTCTCTTGCCGTCTCTCCCTGTGTATCTCTTTTTATCCCACTTTCATTTTAAAAACCACATTCCTGCTTCAGTGTTCAGGTACTGATCTTTTGTTCCAACCCCTTTTTCCATCTCTCTCTCCCTATGGCCATGAATTTTAGAGAGATTGCGTCTTGCCCTTTTTGGAAACAAAAATTCCAGTTCTAAGTTATTCTATTCTATATTGCCAACAGGACTTTAATACTTTAATTTCACCATGGTAAAGTATAAATCATAAGTGTTATTGCAAATGTAAGTATCTATAGAGAGAAGCGTATAATCTCAATTAGATTTGAGTGCACAATGCTGAGTAACAAACGAAAAACTTCAAATTTGAATTCTGGCCCAATCATAAGTAACAAAAAAACATGTTATATTTGTGTATGTTCTACGAACCTGATTTTATGACTTCTGTTTACAGACAATGAATTACTGCACATCTGCAATGATTAAATGTTAAATTACTCAAATACTTTATGTATTTAATCTCACTTTATTAACCAGTGTCTTTGCAGCTGACCTTCGATGATCAATTCAAATATATTCATAAGCAAAAATTACTTACAAATGAAATTTGTTGTTTGAAGTTTGCTGAAGTAAGAGTGCTGGACTTTCTTTTCCTGTGTCCAATTCTTCTGCAATCCAGAATGGCAGCACAGCTGAAAGGTTTGTTTGAGCAGCGCCCTCTACTGTACAGATATGAATTTGCATTTCCTTCAGCATATGGCCCTTTCACACCCTGGACGCGTAACGAAAAAGCGTAACGAAAAAGCAAATAGTTCGCGTGCGAATAGTTTGCGCCAAAACCATTCACATCATCCGCGACGCGAATTTGCGACGTTCAGAGCTTCAACATTCCAAAACTTTCACACAGACAGCTGAGAAAACATTTTTCATTTTCTTTAAAAGACAGAAAAGAAGGTTTTGGGTGCACCCAATCGTAAAGAACAGAGAGTCTGAAGGGAAGTATATGCTAATCTTTTTTCTGTCGCTGCAAAAGTAAAAAAAAATAGACATCGAAGCGAAAAAAATAAAAGTCGTTTTTTTGCTGCAGCACATTCGCGTTCGGTGTGGAAGCACTCATTACACAAACAGCTGATCAAAACATATAACCATTGCGCAAATTATTTGTGCGTCAAAATCGCGTCCAGTGTGAAAGGACCTAAGGCTTATTTCACTTTTGGTGTGAAAGAGCCTTTATATTTGCCAAAAGTGGGTTTTTTTGGGGGGGGGTTTACAAACCAGCAAGCCCAGCCGAGGTCAGAAAAAGTAACGCAACACATTACTTTCCATAAAAAGTAACTAGGTAATGCAATTAGTTACTTTTTTAGGGAGTAGCACAATATTGTGATGGATTACTTTTAAAAGTAGCTTTCCCCGACACTGTTTTTTTAATACTAAAAAACTTTAGTCAGTACTAAAAAGTCTCAGCTAGGTAGCCTGTCAATCAAACTAACCATAACCATAGTTCCTTCTGTGTAAGTAAGATCAAAAACTGACAGCCAGACCATGTACATGATCATCAACAGACTTACAGTTCTGCAACCCCAGGCTGTTTCCTGATTGGCTGAGGATTCGAAAGCCGGCCAGGACTCATTTCTCAGTCTGGATCAGTTGTCTGTCATTCAATTATTAGCTAAAACGCATCAGTATGACTACACATGTGTGTGTGTATAAAGATTGCTGGTTGGAATATTTTAGAGGTGACCACACTTACATCATTTTACCCTTTACCCTCCATCACAGAGGCGTACAAAGCATGCATTGTCCAACTCTTTCTTTTTATCCCTCTGTCTTTCTCTCATCATAAAGGGCTGGCTGAGTGAATGGATGAAAAGTTCACTTTTAATTCAGTTGAAATCTGTCTAATGTGTGGTTTGCCAAAAACACAAAGTGCATGTCAGATCATGTGCCACGGGAACTTTGAGACGATCTCTTCCATATTCCATCTCTTTTCCATTTAATATTTCCAAAGCACCCAATCAATACAGGACCAGTATTGGATGGAAAACAACAGTGCTCACAGGCATTGGGGAAACAATGGAAGAGTTCACAGAGTTTATGCCCATTACTAAATTATACAAAACATACACAAAAAGATGATGCAAATAGACATTACAGTGCAGGTGTTCATTAGGAAGGACTGATGGAAGGGTTGATATTTTCCAATTATACATTTTGCAGTAATTTGGAAAGATTCTGTGGTTGCTAGTTCACCTTCTGACTTCATCTTAAACATACAGTGTGTCATTTCTATGCCACAGAATTGCATAAATAATTATTGCTTTCAAACAGGTTTCAATGACTACCTCGTCTAGCCTTATCCCGAATCACGGCATTGGATGAGTCAAAGTTGCTATGTCAGGCTGCTTGAAAAAACAGATTCAATTTGGTGCCGCTAGTGGCAAGAAATACACACTTGACCCTTAAATAAAGAGAAGATTTAAAGCCAGATGATACAGAAGAACATTTTAAAGCTCCATAAGGAACGTGTTATCCTGTAATGCTTTGGAGAACCATTATGTACTGGTGCTTTACAGAAACAAAGTTCAGAGTATGCAGAAGACGGCGGTGATGATTTCAAAACAGACACGTCAACGGTCTGACTTCCTTCCAGAAACCCAACAGCTCATTAAAAACGAATGACCTCACAAATGAGTCAGACTCCTTAAGTCATCTGTCAGAAGAAAGGCAAAAGTTACATAAAGAACACGTCCTGGAGAGGAAACTATTCAAAATGAGCTGAGATTTTCTGGAGGGCCCTTAAACGGCGAAAGCTTGTTTGAGACAAAAAAAAACACAGAAATGCTAGAATGTTGCTATGCGGTTGCTAGGTGGTTTGTAGGGTGGTTCCTTGTTGGCCCAATTTAAAAGGTCAAACTCAAAACTTCTATAATATTATTAATGTTAATAATAACATTCATTTCCCAACCCTAAAGGTGTGGTCACATTAGTGAAATTTTGGAGGCAAAAATATAAATTGTCCATTGTCACCTGTGTAGCTTGGTATGAAGCACAGCTCACAAAGAAGTCATTTTCAAATCAATAAGCATTCTGTTGTTCAACACGTCAAATTTGTGTGAGCAACTTGAACCAGATGCAAAGTCTGCGTGAGGAAATCTTTTGCCTTTTACCTAAATTTCCAGATCATTTGGATTCCTATTGAAATTTTGCTCGCGAAAATTCGCATAAATGTGACAACATCCTTAAGGGTAAGTTCATCCAAAAATGAAAATTCTGTCATCAGTTACTGACGCACATGTTGTTCCAAATCCATAAGACTTTAGTTTAGCTTCGGATTCACATACTGTACAAGCATTTATTAGCGAACAAACTTAACCGCACTTGTTTGACGTGCAAGAACAAACCTCATTGGTTCTTGCGAAAAAGAACATAGATATATAGCATTCAAATTTAGTAAGCATGGTTGCTTGATGAGGTTCACTCTCTAAGTTGAGTTTTCGGACGTCAAGCAAATACAGTTGAGTGTCAGAGTTTTGGGTGAATAGGCTTTCAATGGAGAGGCAGAAATGTCTCAGATTTCATTATCTTTGTTTGTGTTTTGAAGATTAACAAAAATCATACACGTTTGGACCGACACGATGATGAGTGATTGATGAGAGAATTTTCATTTTTGGATGAACCATCCCTTTAAGTGTGTGAGCACTACCAGCTCACACTGAGCCTTAGCAAGTGGCACTTACTCATATTTGAGAACAAGGTCCACACACACTTGCCTGTCTGGACAGGCTCACTTCAAAATTACAGGCTGTCAGAGATGGAGCTGATGTTTTCTGGAAGCTTAATCTGAACGTACATGACACACAAACACACTTTACCGGGTGCCAGACTGAATCTGCTCGTGGTAAACAACAAGGTGCTTTCTGTCTGTTTCTCTGCGTTTGTCTACACTGGACTAAACATTTTAACAAGGATAGAATTTTGTCTATTGTACTTTTGTATGGACAAGCACCCCTCACATTTTCTTTTGAAACATAAAATACAGATTTAGCTTGTATTATCATTTGCCTATGCTTTTGCTTGGGCAATTCATCATTGTGCAAATACATTTTCAGCACACTGAGCAAGAGAGATAAAGAGAAAGGAATGAGTGAATGAGAGAATGCATAAACACACACAGAAACACACCATCCTCAGTTTCTGTCCATTCTCCAGTGGAGTGTGTAGTACAGATCGCTGATGCCCTCATTAAAGGATCCCAAAGACCACGATTGGAGGATGATTGATAAACACTGCATGAATTTGATCCTTGCTTATGTGCAGGACATAAATAAAGTCCACTCACATCAGCTCTGCTTTTGAAAACACACAAATACATCCATGTATACAGATATATAATACTGTATATTGTAGATGCAGTGCTTTTCACAGGGCAAGGTCATTCACATTATTAATTGTGAGAATTAAATAATAATAATATTTATTTTATTTATATAGCGCCTTTCCAGGGCTCAAGGACGCTTTACAATAAACAAACTACAATAGACTTTATTTAAAATACTTACATAATGTATTAGTTATTTATATCATTTTGGTAAATATTTTGATTGTTACTCTCTTAGAATACAACTTTTTCTTATATATTTTTATCAATATCAATTAAATAATTAAATTAAAATTGTGAGAATTGAAATACTTACTAATTTATTAGTAATTTTTATTTCATTTTGGTAAATATTTTTGATTGTTTCTTAGAATACACCTTTTTCTTATATATTTTTTATCAATATCAATTAAATAATTCAATTAAAATATATTTTTTAATTATGTATTAAAAATATTAATTTCGTTTAATTAATAATACTCAAAATTATTTAATGTATTATTATTTATTAAATTAAATAATAAATAAAAATTAAATTGCATTTGCATTATTGTTAGATAAGAATGATTCATAAAAATCAAGAGGGGGCAGCGATGAAAGTGAGATGACAAGTGAAAAGCAGAAAGAGGAGGATGAGAGGGACAGATGGAGAAAAAAACAGAAGAGTGAGACAAGGATAAGGAGAGAGAATGATGGATAGAGGATGGATGCAGAGAGAGATGAGCAAAGGAAAAACAGAGGGCGGGAAGAAGCTTCTGTGTTCCGCTAAGAACAGGATTACCGCCTTGATGTTCCTCAGATATTCAATTTCTCTGAGGCATTTTAATCCCACGGGAAAACAAACCCTGCAATATCTTTCTCTCCCTCTCTGTTTGTGTTTTGTGTCTCTTCTTGTGCGCTTCTGTCTTTAGTTAGACTGAAGAACAAACACTGAATTCATCAAGCTGTACGAAACACCACGTCATTGCCAAAACCCAACAGAGGCCAAACACTCCGCTCACGCAACCCTCACCTCTACTAACAAACCGCACACCGTCACACAGGGCTTGGCTTCTGCATGAACTGTCCACACTTTCGCATAAAACCATGACAAGATCAACACAGGTGCCAAGAAGCAGAAGAGGTCATGTCATAATAGTTCATAGTTTAGTTTGAACTCTTTCTCCGCTAGCGTTTTTGAAAATAAAAAGTTGCCAGCTACCACCAGCATTTTTAATCATTTTTACTAAAGTTTCATGGCCCCCAGAATATTTTGTTGAATCTGAACATACAATATCAAAATAAAGAACAGGGCCTCTGCTTAAAATTAAAAAAAAAAAAAAAAAAAAGTTGTATTCTAGCTTAATGCATTCTTTTTCATGTGAGCAAGATTCATAAAAAAGCAACAATTTGAGCAAAAAGCTGAGAAAACTGTGTTTTTGGATTCAGGATTCAGAATGATGATCAAAACATAGATGGAGTAGATCATCAACACCCCCCAAGCTTCCACAATCCTATATCTAGTCCTGGGTCAACATTTCATTCGATAACATTATGCAGTTTTGATTTGTATACTGTTTAATGTTGATGATTGCGTTATTTTTCATATGCATCTGCGTGCTTATATGAAATCACTTGTTTCTGCCGCTTCTTTGTCTGTGTTTTGATCAGGAGATTCAGTAGTCTTTCAGAAGATGCGTAATAGGACATTTCAATGGCAGGAAGCTTTGTCTCATATATGATGGAAAATTCCATGAAATGTGAAAAGTGAAAGAGTTAAAAAAGCCATTTACTTTTGTAGAATTTTTCCACTTAAAAAGAAATGTATTCATTTATTCACTCTAAATGTCGTTTCAAGCCTGTATGACTTTCTTTCTTCTGTGAAACACAAACAAAGCTATTTTTTAAAATGTCTCTCAAATGTCTTATTTGTGTATACAGTGTAAGTCAGTGGGGTCCAACAAAAGTGACTTTCCTATTAACTTTCATTGTATGAATGAATACGGTCAAAATATTCTTCAAAAACATTCTTCAAAATTCTTCTTTGCATTCAAATTTCAAGTCATTGTCGACTTCTTCGAGACTTCTGTCCACTAATAACCATAATTTTTAGGACTTAGAACATGACAAACAAAAGTTCCACAGTAATCCATAAAATAAAAAAATAGTATATCAAGGGTCAGTTGTTTTCCAACTGCTTCCAGTTGTTTTTCTTTTTCAGAGTTTCAAACTTTTAAGAACCTTACAGAAACTGTCACACACACTAAAGTAACCGAAACTGTCACACACACACACTAAAGTAACCAAGACAGGGATGGTAAAATAAATATCTGCTGTTTCCTTTGAATCCTGACTGCGATGTCAGCGTTTTGTGCGGTTGTCTTTGTGTAGTTGAATCTTTTTCAAACACGCGGCCCAGCATTGAGTTTCTGTCTACACGTTCATTGTCATCCGATCGCTGGTGAAAGGCTTTAATCTGAGACCGCTGTAACGCACTGTATCATGGCCCGTCTCTGTTCAATCTCAACATGATGCCATTAGACTCCCAGCATGCATCAGAACGACAAGGCTTCCCACTGTGATAATCTAACTCATGATGGCCAGCAGAGAAGGATTACAGTAAAAGTGAAACACTACAGCACAGCGTTTGGACCTCTGAATGTGATGGGAACCTGAGGAACGCCGTCACCCAACCAGCACCACCACACCGATGGGTGATCATGGACACCCTTAAAAGAACATGCAAGAAGATTCACAGACCAAACATTACAAATTAAACTAAGCACTGCGGTAACTGCAGACGTGTTAACTAACATTCCAAAAATGGAATTCCTATTCCTACCATTCCTATTCACTTCCAAGGATCACTATCAATCTTAAAGAATTTAGTAAGGAATTTTTGCTTCCACTTCACATTTCCATTAACATTTTTATTGTATTTCTGAGGATTGCAAGGGACTTTTTGCTAAACTCCGCCACTTTTAGATGATATTCACAGAACATTATTTGAACCATGTGATTTTCAGTTAAATGTATTAAAAATTGAAAGTGGTTATAGCTTATTATTCTTATTTGATCTGAAATAAAGTGTGACATCTACTTAAATATACTGTGTGTATATTATAGGTTTCTTAAGTCACGTAATTTTAATTTGCCAAAGCAACAATTTAATATATTTTTAAGATCATTTCTACAGTTATTACAAAAAACCCCATAGAAGAATAGGTAAATAAATGCATAAACAAATGCATAAATAAATAAATAAAATGAATGAAAAATAACAACATAAAACCATCTTTTTTTTTTTTTTTATGAATAGTTTCAGTTCTCGTTTCCCAACTTGATTCTTTGTTATGTTTTGAATCTCAGAGTGTCAGTCAACAGTGGCTCTTTTCATATAAATATATTACATCGACATTACGGCTGTGTGATATTGAAAAATAATGCGATATGCGATAACTCCTTAAATAATGCGATATTCGATATGCGATACGATAATGCTTAAAGTGTGTAAAATAAACTTAAATTATCTTTAAAATATATTTAAAGTGATATAACCTACATGTGTTTCACATTCTTTTTATGACAAGAAAACATCCTTCTAACTTCTGAAAGTGAACATCAGTGTTTTACCGTAGCATAATTATTTTAACATCAGTGTAAACCACAGGGTTCAGGTTATCCTACATTAGGTTTATTTAATAAAAGATACTGAATCATAAAATATAAAAATAAAACATTGCTTAGTTTTCACTGTTTGAATTAAATATATCCTGATACTTATTAAAGCTAAAAAACTTTGTCTTTTGTTCATGACCCCATTTATTGCAAGCTGCTGCGATATGCATATTGCGATATATACATTTGCGATATTTCGATAAATTCGATATATTGCGCCGCCCTAATCGACATAATCTTCAGCCTCCAAAAAGAGTCTGTGAGAAGATGTCATTGTAATTTATGGTCTACAAATGATGAATTTGTAGGTTTATGCTCCTTTATCAAGAACAAAGCGCTGGTATATAAATCTAATCAGCGGTCATGGAACTATCAAATGTGCTCAGATGAATCAACAATGTAAAAACTACCAAACCTTGATCTAACAGCCGTGATTTTTCCAGTGCAGATGTAGCGGATCTGTTCAGTTGGCTGGAAATTAGAAAATTACAAATTAATGCAACAAACAGCTTATTGGAAACGAGTCAGCTTTCAAACAGAGCCGATGTTTCTGCAATGTATCAATAACCATAAAACACTCATCATTTATGAAAGCAAAAGATTAGACTGAACAATTCAAAACACATGGAGCACAGAACACCCAATAATCACACACACACTTTCCCCGACTTCTTACAATGATCTAGCCCTAATCTCAGCCTCAGACATCACAACCACTGTGTACTGACTATCTGATGCAGTTGCAGGTAATCCAGCCTCGAAATGGTGCAAAAAACTAAATGAACTGCGGTTGGTCTCTATACATGTGAATCAGACAGTCTCCTCCGGTCTAAACAACAGTTGCTAATATGCTAAGTGGACCAGACCGCAGTATCGTAAAAGGTCTGATAATGCTGGACAAACCTAGCCTTTAACACACACAGGCGTAATGTCCTGAGCTCCTGCTCCCAAGTAATCCCAGAAACCATACATGACAGCACAAATGTAACATTAGCACAAGCTTCAAAGAGCCAGGTACAGATTAGCTGATCCCTGAAGAGGATCAATAACTGTCACATCTGCTGCTTCAGCTAAAGCCTAGAAAAGCCAGACAGTGTCCACCTTCAGCATTAATATTAATACACACGCACCCCATCCACAGACAGACCTGGGCTGTGTGTGAGCTACATCTATATACAGTATACAATATATAAGAGGGAATTTTGGGCATATTTTTTTGGGCCAAAACCATACTGTGTGCCGTCAGGTCAATATCAGAGCTGAAAAGAGCAAGTGTATGATATCACTATACTCTGTGCCTCATTTCACTTCATCTTGTCTTTTCCCCTCCTTTTCTCATCTACAAAAACAACACCCTTCTACTCCGC
>NC_136880.1:36873824-37041324 GCF_949152265.1 Phoxinus phoxinus | reverse complement strand
CTGAACTAAATTAAATGAACTGTCAAAACATTCAAATGCTACACAGCACAGGTGTAAAAAAAAAGAAAAAGAAAAAAAACAGGTTAAAGTCAGCTAAATTGACTAAAGTGTGTATACATGTGAGGAAAAAAAGACTAGATTTGCAGTGTATTAATGACACCTATTGATGGAAATAAATGTTGTGATGTTCCATACATTTTTGGTAAAGATCTTGTATTGTCAATGCAAGAGTCCATCACTCTGTAAAGTCTCCTCCAGCACATCCCAAAGACTTTCAATGAATATAAAAACACTCAGAAGTGTTAATTAATTCACGTGTGAAAATTATTCTTCATGCTCCATTCTTAATTATAATATTTCAAAAACTGCTTATCTACTGGGATTTTCACGCACAATCCTTTACAGATAATGGTCAAAGAAACAGAAAATATCCTGTGAGTGGCAGTTCTGTGGGCCAAAATTCCTTGTTGCTGCCAGAGGTCAGAGGAGAATGTCAAGACGGGTTTGAAGCTGATAGAAAGGCAGCAGTATCTCAAATAACTCAAAAAATCTCATTTTGAATCCTGTATATCAGTATGTGCATGTCCTTCAGGCTATGTCATGTATGTACACAGGTAGCAGTTATGGTAGGAATGTGACCCTTCGTCTCTCTCTCTCTCTCTCTCTCTCTCTCTCTCTCTCTCTCTCTCTCTCTCTCTCTCTCTCTCTCTTCCTTAAAAGGATGTCACACAATAGCAAATCCATCAAAATGTCTTCATCTAAATGTCACCTTGGTCTGTCACTTCTCTCTCTCTCCTCTGGGAGGGCAGTCCTTCACTCACAGGAAGACTGAGAACTACATTACACTCCATGTATTACAATCTGAGTCAGTTTGTCACATTTAGTGGCTAGATAATTCAATAAGCCTCGCTCTGGACTGCAGATTTACATCACGGCACTGTCCTGGCGTTATCTGATTTCAGAAGTATCATATTCAGCTGTGGATTGCGTCCTGGGAGAGAGGCCAAGGTCTTGTATTGACACACAGTTTTATGTTTTACCAATTACCAAAAAACTCAGGGTCTGCCTAAAACGGGACAATTACATTCAAGACAAATCCCTGGTAAGTGATCCGCTCTGCTGAAAACAGAGGACCATGCTAATTCACACTGGTCCAGCCTGGTTAGAGATGGCTTGTTCAAAGCTGGTTAAGCTATGGTAAAAAATACAGTTTTTATATTTTTTTTACCCACCCTTGCTCCACCTCACCATTCCAAACCTGTGACATTCTTCAATTAAAAACATCTGTTCTTGCTCATATGAAAAGTGAATCACTTTTCAGTTGGAGCTTTTCAATGAATCAGTTCACAAAATCTGTCTGAATGTTTCGTTCACAAATCAAACTCCTCTGAATCTCGATTCAGCTCATTGACTCGATGATTCAGTTGGTGGTTAACAGCTCAACGGCTTAAATTTCAGTCTGTTTTACACAAAAAGTTATTGGCTTCAGAAGACTTGAAATATAATGCATAAATAATATGGACCCTTTTTACTTGTTATGGTACTTTTGCAACCTTTTTTGAAGCTTGAAAGCTTAAGTCCCCATCAATTGTAATTGCATGGAAAAGAGAAACTAACAATAAGTTGTGCAGGTTAGTAACAGCATTAGAATGTGTAAATGATGACCATTTGACATTTTTGGGTGAACTATCCAGGACACCAGCATCCAAAAACACAACATATGCTTGCTAGCCATAAGAATCTTTTCTTCTGCTTTTTTTTTAGCAAAGCATCAGGGAGGGAACAACACATCAAGAGAAAAATTAATAAAATACTAGTAGGCCTACTTCTAAAGTCCAACACTCTGTTTTTCCTGTTTTAAGGGACAGAAAGGACAGAGGAAGGAGTAAATCGCATGCGAGTCTCAATATCAGTTTTTTCTTCCCCCTTTCACTGCTGCAGTGTGTCGAGTGGTTTCTCGGCTCTGCATGACATCAAACACTATGTGGTGAGTTTCAGGCTCCAGAGGGCAGATTACAGCGTAATGCCTTCAACATCTACTGCATCAGCACTATAAACACTTCACTCTGTGTCTGTGTGCATGAGTGGGAGTCTAGGAATACCCCGTTCTCAATTCATCTTGCTATATATGGATTGGTGGATAAATGCACAAATTCATTGTGAAAGCATGTTGTGTGACCCCTAAAATCAATGCATCCAAATCAATACACATTTACAACAAATCAATACAAAATACAATGCACTCTGTATGCACACACACACACACACAGCATGAATAAGAAGGGGAATTCTATACTATGCCCTAGAGCAAATGTGCTCATGCAACTTAAATATTGAAATATTCCTGCACAAAGGACTTCTGCTGTCTATGATGTTACCATGGGCCATTTCGCTTTCGAGCAACCATGGTTTGCCTCCAGCAGTTGCACTAGCGGCCGTCATCCAGCGGGACGCCGCGGCTCAGGGACCTCATTAGTGCTTTCATGCTCGCCTGTGTCCATGACTTAAACATGACTAATGACAGCTGCTTTATGACCACTGCCGACTCTAGAGTCACAGCTAGGGGGCGCTACACCTCATCATCACGGTGAATGGGGTTTGAGAGACTTCAGGTGATGTCAGTAAATAAATCATATTTGTTTTCATACAATATTAAAACTTATAAATAATAATAATAATAAAAAACTGAGTGAAATTGAGCTCAGAAGGGGATTCGGTCAGTTGGCAAATAAATAAATAAATTTTCATACAACATTCTAAATTATATATTATATGAATAAATAATAATAATAAAATAATAAAAAATATACATTGTATAGTTTATATTTATACATAAAACGTACATATAAATACATTTCCATGATTAGTATAAATAATGTATTATATGTGAGAGACTTTTTGATAAATTATAAACTTTTCCCACATTTTATGCAGGCTAGGCTCAAACCTTGGTAGCCCACATGAGCACAATGGCTCAATACGATATGGGGGCATGTCTGAAATCACCCCCTATTCCCTTATTCACAATTCCCTACATTAGTCCACTAATATAGTTCACTTGAGGGATTTCAGACACTGAGTGCGCTGGAAGAGCTGCCGCTTTTGCATAGTTTGTGCTTGCTGTTGAATAATTATAGCAAACTGGCAGCTCCAGTAGTAAGATGAAAAGATTTATCTAGAACTCTGCCATGGAAATTATGTATAAATCTTAATGAAAAATGTAATGATTAATTAAAAAGGAATTTATACCTGTATGATAATATGCGCTATCCACATTGGACCAGCGGTTTGGAAAATGGATGGATGGATGATTCAGCTGCAAGCGCCATCTTCTGGTCAAACGCAGGAATTTATTCAGTGCATGAATCTTACAGTGCATTATGGGTATTCTCTAGCCTAGCCATTGAGCATACATCGGTCGTACACTCGTTATTGCGGTGCATTATGGGACTGAATGAATGCACCCGATAACGCCCACTATAGTTTCGGACACATATGGCTGTTCCCTCAAATACTGCCCTATTTAAGGGGCAATTTAGGACACCGCCTTGCACTGACAACAATGCCACGCCTCCATCCAAATTGTCAATTTTTTAAGTCGCCCATTTATTAAGGATCGCCGAATTGTTGAAAAACCTAGACGGACTGTTAATCTGATAAGGTGTGTTTGCGGGTACCAATTCCAGTAATGTGATCTATGATTGGAGCATATTAGATAATTATATGCTCCCTCAATTGCATCAAAACAATTTAAAAGATTTTACAGTATGATATCATTTACATTGGGTGTAACTCTATCTACTAAACAAGGAGGGTAAGTACAAAGGTGAGTTGAACTTGGCTTGGTTTCCTAAAATGATTCCTGATATGAGCCTAACAAGAACTGACAGGAGCCATCTTGACCTGATCTGTCACTGAATCACTCTTGAAATGAGGTCAGGTACAGATTATCGCTGTGTATTGTCGTAACTTTAGGCTCTGGTGTGGGTCGCTCGGCTTGTTCGGGCCATTAGCAGGGTGTGCCACAGTTCGCCGAGGTGGGATCCCCTCTCCGGATCGCCAGGGGAATATCATTACTCACTTCTGAGTAAAACAGAAAGCATGGGGACTGATAGAAGACAGCTGCTTTTGCATAAGCTTTGTGGTGTTCTACTAGATAAAACACAGTAAACATAAACACTCACAAAACATGACCATGGGCCAAACGTTGCTCTCACAGGGTTGGTGTCAAGTTCATCTCAAATGAGTCAGAGAGAAGGATGATATACAATCCAGCTGAATGTTCAAATGTAGCCTTAAAATATTCAAACGAAGCTTTCCTATCAAAAATTAAAGACACAGCCTGAATGAAATTCATCCATCTAAGGTTAATGCCGAGTAGCAGCGGGAGAGGAAAGAATGGAAAAAAGCGAGAAGAGTTGGAATAACGGGCGATTCCATTAATGTCACAGAAACCGCTAAAGAAGAGTCCAGATTTCCTGTCCAGCCAGCTGACAACAGCCATGCAACTTTAATATTCACAAAAACCAAAATCAGATTCCCGCAGTTTTACGCATGGGAGGACAAGTATGTCAGCTCTTGAGTGGAGAGCCAGAGAAACATCACTGCTAGAGAAAAAGCTGCAGCATAATTGCAGAACATTTCCTGGGGGAAACTCCTGACTCTGATACAATTACTTTCAATTAAATCTCATTGTCTCCATACGGTTGAGAAGTTAGGGATAGGGGTTTGATCACCATCACTTAGGCATGTGAAAGTGTGCTAAACACAGCCCACACTGGCGATGTTAACATGTCTGAGTGAAGCGATTGTAGCGATGCATCACTCTGATTGAATGCGTCTGGACGTGCTGTACGTGTTTATGAGGATAATATCTCCATCATATTAATGTACAGTCACTAACGTCGGATTTTCACCTCTATTAATCTTCTAAATGGAGAACACTTTCTGATCATTAGGGAATACCGGCCGGGATCAGCTCGTGCGTCATGCGCAAGAGGATGATGGGTAAAAATACATTCAGGCTGCAGTGCTGAGCATAGAATCTAAGGTGATAGAAAAATTCAATGAAACAAAGAGAAATCAAGGTCTTCTGTGAGTGTGAAAGCACTTTTAACACACAGAACACCCGGCGAGGTTTCATCTTTTCAACTTACTCCTTAAAAATAAAAAGTGAAAACTCTATACCCTCATGGAGCAACTTTGGATGAGACAGACAATACTCCACCCTGACACACACACACACACACACACACACACACACACACACACACGCACCAGAAGCAACTGCAGAAAGCTCATAATCACCAGTAAATCTCTGTAACCATGCCACACACTCAAACGAAATGACAGCAGAAAAAATAGTCTAGGAAACTGTTATGGAATCCTGGGTCATGGAAAATTATAAAGTCCAAAGACCTGTGGGAATGTCAAATACTGTACATGTGCAGGACCGGATATAGTATATAAAGCAGGTTATCATAGCATTTGACAACAGTTGACCAGTAGAAATGATTACTAATTGTATACTTTGCCACCTTTTTAATATTTGTATTATTGCACTTTGAATTACTGTATCATTGTGTTGTGTATGAATGAAACTTGTCTTGCTTGCTGATAGTAACATAAGATGAAAATACATTTTTATCGCATAGTAGTTACTTGCATTAAAGTTTGCCTTTGTATGCAATGTCTTTATTCACAACTGTCATTCACGCTGAGATCTAGAATAACAGCAGGACTGATTCACCTACCGGATATTTCCGTTTGTGGGACTCCGTTCAGATTGAACCCCTTGCTGTTGTAGAACTGCCTGATGTCCGAGCATGTCTTGGGTTTACTGTCCCCGAACACCAGCCCGGTGAGAGCGCACAGAAGCACCAGTACGACAAAACCCATCCTGGACAGAAGAAAGAAGCGTGATGTGCGAATCAAATCCAATGGCGAAGAGCAGCGGACAAACGCATCCACAGCGAAATGATCTGCCGTTTCCAAAAGCGCACCGGTTCGCTCCCACGCGCTGTGTCTTATTCAGTGGCAACAGCTTGAATTAAAACGGGGAGCGCGATCATGTGTGAGAGATGACGGGGCGGAGAGGGAGGAATGACACAAGCTCACGGGAGCTCACAGTTCGGAGACGCGTCTGTGCGCTCGCGCTCGCGTTCGCGTTCGGTCAAGTGCGAGGCGGAGCGGGGCGGGCGCGCGAGCGAGCGAGGGAGAGAAGGCACCAACTGCAGGGCATCGGGTTCGTCTGCCGCTGCCGCCGCGATCCTCCACAGGATGTTGCATCAAATCATCCCGCTGGCCAATGAAGACGGGATTCCATTTCCCCACAGGCTCTCCTGTAGGACAGGATAAGGATCTCTGAGATTTCTAATGTAATTTAGTGAAACTCTGGTTTTGAGCTGACTTTGACATGTCATTATGCTAGATTTTTGTCAAGTCCAAAGGGATAACGTAAGAACTTTAAAGGATTCAGTTTGGAATCGTATTTGGAACCAATCCTATACAATCCTAAAGGGAATTTGCTTATAGGATTAGGACATAAAAATGAAATGTAGGCTATACACTAAATATACAGCATCCTGGCCTCGCTTACATCTGATATTAACATCCGATATTAACATCCAATGGAAGCAGATTGACACTAAATTGGGTCTAATTGGTTTTTAAAATTCAACCAGTTCAACGACATTCGAGAAGAAAACAAAAAAAAAACGTGACCTCATTGCAGCTATAGCCTATATTGTAAATGTTAATCTGTTCTGATGCGTCCCAAACAAGAACAAGGATTTTAATCTTTTCCAGTTAGACCTACAGTATATGTGCAACTTAAAAAAGAGAAAATCAAGAAAAAAATGGAAGAATACCATTATCAATTAGAAAATAGTAACTTCTGGGGAGCCAGTCATTTAAATCACAGCTAGCAGTCAACTAAAATGGCTTCCTGATTGGTGTTCTTGGCAGGTCAAGGTCAAGCATGTTGCATTATGGGATATAGTGATTAGCAATAGGCCTATAATACAAATCTTAAAGCAATTATAGAATCTTAAATATAATCTAAAATATCTGTAAGATTATGCTAAACATTCTCAAATAAAACATTACTGTACAAAGTGAAATTCAGTTCTTTTTTGGGGGGACTAGGGGAATTATCTTCCTTTCCACTGGCCGCAAAAACGCCTCTCGATAAGAGAGTTGGAAAAGTATGTTGAATTATTTATGAGGGAAATAACAAGGTTGAGTCCCAGCCTCTCTATTTCATGTTAAATGTAATACTCTGCCATATTTATTACGGTCCCAGACTGTCAACCCCTCTGCGGACAGGCCAGATCTTGACTTGCTTCAAAGATGCAGTAAATTTTTGAACAGGCTGCAGCTCGCCTGTGACAATACACACACCCGTAGTTATTCCTTGACAGACGCAGTGTTTTCTGAGTCATGTCTGCGGCCTGCAGTTTGACAAATCTGACAGGAAACACTCCTCACACTGAGAGAAAATACCGGCCCCGGGGCCACAAACAAGAGTCGAAGGAATATTACAAAGATAATCCAGGAAATGTAGCGCTGAAAAGAGAATAAAGGAGAGCGAATATGAACAGGTTAGTGAAAAACAGTGGCACACTTACATGGGTGAGCAATAAGACATTATACTTACATAACAACTGAGCGGAGCTGCCAGGGACGTGTGTGTGAGTGAATAGCGGGGTGTGGCCGGTTAGAACGGGTTCACAGAGAGGCACACAGTGAGTTAAATGCTTCGCCCTTTCTTTCCTCTAGCAGTTGAGATAACGATTACGTTGTTTTTGGTTTTATTCACATTTCACACAAATCTGAATCAGACCGTGTCATCGACATCTGATCTGTATCAGTTGATGTGGAAATTGTGTATGTCTGCACAATGCCAAAAGTCTTTCTGTGTGTGTGTGTGTGTGTGTGTGTGTGTGTGTGTGTGTGTGTGTGTGTGTGTGTGTGTGTGTGTGTGTGTGTGTGTGTGTGTGTGTGTGTGTGTGTGTGTGTGTGTGTGTGTGTGTGTGTGTGTGTGTGTGTGTGTGTGTACAAACTCAATAGAAATCTCAATTATGAAGGATGACTCCATTAAAGCACAACTCAAACATGTTAATGTAAATGTACATTAAATGCAAGAAAACACACACAAACACTAATCAAGCCGAGAAATTAAATTTTTATGTGACTCCAACATGTTCGATTGAACCAAATGAATCAGACTTCAGATTCAACTCTGAATTCACTGTTCTTTCTTTCTTTCTTTCTTTCTTTCTTTCTTTCTTTCTTTCTTTCTTTCTTTCTTTCTTTCTTTCTTTCTTTCTTTCTTTCTTTCTTACTTTCTTTCTTTCTTTTTATAAAGCAAATTCTTAAACAACTCATGGTTGACCGGAAGTGCTGTACAAATCACATGCTCATGCAGAATAGAAAAGACAATACAGTAAATAATGAATGTGGAACTTGTTGAAAGCTAGTGAAAATAAACTTAAAACTAGGTGAGGAGGAGGCATTTCTACTGGCTCACCAGCATTATATAATTTTCTCAGAGCAAACAGGACAAATGCCTTGATGCAGTTTAATATGGCAGGCTGTGCATAAACATGGAGTTTTTCTGTTGAGCCTGAGAGACAGCGAGATGCCATTTCAGAGAACGAGTGGAGCAAATTCAGCTCATCCAAACAAGAATAGCAACAGCGGTGGCATGTCCTCTCCAACAGAGGCAGAACTCAACTAAGCAGAGCTGAATGCCATGGTGCAGTTATTACCAAAGGTCCATCAGATTTGCTGGTCTTGACCCACACACTGGTCTCGGATACGGTTGCCCTGTGGCATTTTTGTGTGTGTTGTTCAGCTTGCTCTCAGTGAGTCAGGCCCTCGGAGAGCCGAAAAGCCACTGAATGCAGTGGTTTTGGGACCTTTGTTCAGGTCCGTCCGGTCATGTGATCAAAGCTTTTTGGAGAGGGCTGACTCATCCATGCCCACTCATCTGACTGGTCATCACAACATAGCATGTCTGATGTCACAAAAAAGACGCATAGTCAGTCTGACTAAAAGCGAATGATTCTAAATATGAATCATCTACACAGCTGAATATTTAATTAGACTCTTCTGATCGGATCTGGAGATATTTGTAGAAAGACGACGTAAAATGAATGCTTAGAGGTCTTTCATGGGTCAGAAGACTCAAAGCAGATCTCAGTTGTGTGACAACATCTCTTAGAAATCACAATAGAGTGCATGCAAAGGAGATAAAATGAACAGTGAATTATAAATGTTTCAAAATGATACAAAATAAGAGAAGATTATTCTTGATAAATGTCAACTGTGAGCTCTTCTAAATGAATTACTACAGTTTATTTGCGCACTACTTGAAAATATTTGTTTTACACTCATTTAAAAAAAAATCCAAATATAAAAAGATGTATCACAGATAGCTGAATGTGATATTGTCAAACACTGAATGTGAATTACCATACAAAGTGTAAATAAGAAATAAATGTAATTTTGACGAGAAAATGGAAATTTTGTAAAGACAAACTTCAAGCATTGGATTTGAAACTGAAATATTTTTTTTCTGCTCACCAGGGCTGCATTTATTTGATCAAAATTTCAGAAATCATTCTAAAATGCTGATTTTCTGCTCAAGAAGTTGAAAACTGCTGAAAAATGCTGAATGATAATCTTTTGGAAAAAAAAACTTTCCCTTCTTTGATGATTAGAAAGTTCATGATTTAAAAAAACGGCAAAAAAAATTTTTTTTTTAAACAATGTAAAATTATTACTGTCACTTTTGATCCATTGTATCCAATATATAGACAGACGGACGGACGGATGGATAGATAGAACGTTTCACCTGTCAGAAGCGCTTGAACTGCTCTTCCTGGCTTTATTGCCAATATGACACAGAATCCAAAAACAAACCACTCTGCTACAGGAAATCAATCTCAGTTTTAAAGCATTATATAATATTTGAAGTTCCCTCTTCACGGTGACGTGGGCTTGCTGACGTGGGGTATTGTGGTCGAGCCCCCGTAGGGCTGAAGTGGTTGTCGTGGCAGGTGGCGGAAGATCTGCTACGGGGTTGTGCTGCAATAATTACACAAATAAGCTTCTCTGCCCATGTTTGCTCCAGACAGACGCATTCAAGTTTTATTGGATCTGACCATGAAAGAGCCTTCTGCCTAATGAGGAACAGGAGCCATGTGTGTGTGTGTGTGTGTGTGTGTGTGTGTGTGTGTGTGTGTGTGTGTGTGTGTGTGTGTGTGTGTGTGTGTGTGTGTGTGTGTGTGTGTGTGTGTGTGTGTGTGTGTGTGTGTGTGTGTGTGTGTGTGTGTGTGTGTGTGTGTGTGTGTGTGTGTGTGTGAGTGTGTGAGTGTGTGTGTGTGTGTGTACCTTTGTGGGCGATTACTGCCCTATAGTACTATGGAGACAAAATTTGTTTTGTCAAACAAAACTTTTCTAAAACTGATAAAAACTCCCTTCAGTGACATCCAAGATGGAACAATTTATTTTAGGGCAGGGTTAAAATGAACGTAGAATTAGTCATAAGCTCTAGAGTCTATATGATAACAATGGTGGTATTGGTGTGGTACAGACTACAGAGGACAAAGATGTATTAATGTGAAATCAAGGGATGGTTTAGTTCCTCCTCTTTACACACACACACGTTGGGTCACACCTACTCGACCTGCTCCAAGCGGGACTCAAACCGGGGTCTCTGACGTGGACGGCAGGTGCTAACAAGGACACTAAAGACCGCAGCCTGTAGCGTCAGCCGCTAGTGAGACTCTTGAGGCCAGAGGAGTGAGGTTATGCACAGCTCTTACTGGCCTACGTCCGTTACACATGTTTTATGGGGAATTTCCATAGACATAATGATTTTTATACTGTACAACTGTATATTCTGATTTTTACACTGACACATTTTTACATTGTCTAAAAAGATCACTTAGTATGATTTATAAGCTGTTTTCCTGGACATTTCCCCACAAGGACAAGGCTTCGGATATTGCCATCTATGTGGTGACCAAACACACACACACACACACACACACACGTTTGAGCTGAAGAGTTTGAAGTGAAAAATAAACAGAGGTGTGAAAGCAAATAGAATGACGATGCTAAAACATTTAACGAAATATGAAAGCTGAGAAGTGTTCAGCAAAAAAAGCGAGATCATATATTTTTAACAAAGTGGCTATAGGAAGAGAGAGAGAGAGAGAGAGAGAGAGAGAGAGAGAGAGAGAGAGAGAGAGAGAGAGAGAGAGAGAGAGAGAGAGAGAGATGGTAGGAATGTGTTGGTGTGTCTCCAGGCATGCTGGCATGGAAAAGCCAAGTAATTACTGAGACAGAAACCACACTTCTGTCCCACACTCCTGAGAGTGTGGGACGCACACACGCACGCACGCACAAATGCACACACATGACTCCCTTGCATCCTCATACAAAACTTTCCGAACGGTTGAGATGTTCATTAATAGGAAAAGTTAACTTCTCCTTGTTGTGCGGTGACATTTGCATGGAAATAAATAAGCTCTTTTAATGAAAACAGATCATGTTGGTTTTATGCACTCCAAAAGTCATCATTCAAAAGTATGGGGTCAGTAAGATTTTTTGAACTATTTTTGAAAGAAGTCTCTTATGCTCAGCTCAAGGCTGCATTTATTTAATAAATTATTTGATCAGTAATAACGTGAAATATTATTGTGATTTAAAATGATGTTTTCTATTTAAATATATTTTAAATATGTTGTATTCCTGCGATGCAAAGCTGAATTTTCAGCGGCATTACTCCAGTCTTCAGTGTCACATGAAACATTTCTGATTATTATCAGTTGAAAACAATAATTTCGTAGAACCTGGTGAACTGAAATTTAAATAGAATTTATTTAAACTAATCAAAAGTCTTTTGACTCATTTAATGCATCCTTACTCAATAAAAGTGTAAGGATTAAAGTGTGTTTAAAAAACAACTTTCTGACCCCAGATTTATGAATAGTGTAAGATATGAAAACTGTTCAAGAAAAATGTGGTGCAATATTTTCCATGAATACGTGTGAGTGTAAACAGCTTAACCATTATTTTCACATGTAATGCAGCATTTTCATTTTTCAAAACAGTCTTAACATTGTCTACACTGTAAGTGCATCGTGTGAGCCATGCTGGTCAAAAAATAAATGTTTTATCACCATGGAAATATTAGTTATATACAAATTGCATGTGTTTTCTACTTTTTAGTTGACACTGTTTTCTACACTATACAAAAATGAGCTGAATGCTCTTGTCTTGTGTATCATACTGAGCTTTTTAGATACAGATTTCAGCAGTGATTTAATAGGAAAGGTCAACACTGTAGAACACAAAAAGAAAATGGACATTTGGTCACAATTTATATTAGGTGTCCATAACCTAGTAGTTATGGACACCTAATATAAATTGTGACCAAATGTCCATTTTCTTTTTTGTCACTCATTCCTTACATCAAAAAACAATTACAGTGTACTTATTGTGATCATATTGTATTGCATAACACTTTTGCTACTATTGAGGTGGGATGTGGGTAAGGTTAGGACAGGTTTGGTGGTATGGGACGGTTTAAGGCTGATTTAAGGGGTAAGGGATAGGGCAAAATATTGAATTACAGCTGTAATTGCATGCAGGTATCAATATACACAATAAGTGCATTGTATCAAATTCTTAATTTAAATGTTAGTACATAGAAGTTAACGACAGCTAATAGATTGTGTGACCAAACATTTTATTATGAAGCACATTTATTTTTGTGGAAATATGTTACATATAAACTGAAAATTAAAAATTTTATGATAAATGCATATATAAATGCAATAAATGCAAATAAACGATAATAAATGCATAAAATAAATTAAACAAAAAATGAATGTTCATTATAAAACAGGTGTAGTCAAGTCACTATATTGCATTTACAATGTATTTTTCAATAAATTAATATCTAGGACAAAAAGATTGAGTTTACAGAAAATGTGTAACAGAGGCAAGCTAGTAAGAGACTGCGGTCTTCAGTGTCCCTGTTAGCGCGCTCGCGTCCCAGGCTGGAGACGCCAGGTCGAGTACCGGTTACATCTACCAAACAGTTGACAGACCCCTTAAAGTGTTAAGGAACATACAACTGGAAAGAAATAGGACACGGGGACTGGGAGGAAGAGATCAAGAGAAGAGGACCACAGCATTGGTTTCTCACAAGCTGACTGCTATTATAAGATATTGTTAATGGCTCGCTGACATTTTGATAAATGGATTTTTCATCGCATCTCCTCCATGGCACTATAAAACGCTTGATAAATCTAAGTGTTTGTGCCAAACAGTCTGCCAAGCTCAGACAATTAACTACACATCTAAACCATTGAGAAGGATCTACAAATAAGTGTCATATGCCTTGACAATGTTTATCTCAAGATATTTCGTAACAAGAAAGAGCTGTTGAGGCCTTTTGTTCTCAATTAAAGAAAACGGCTTCATGGGAAAATCTTTCTCGTAGCCGATGTACGCTTACGAAAAAATCCAGCACACACCACAGTCTCAGCAGAACACTACATGCTTCCTGAATGATTGAGCAAAGGTCTGCCACAAGCTAATGACCTCTGTAGAACCACAAAGCCAGGCGCTCTGAATGTGAATAGCGTAATGTTCATGAGAGTTGCTTTTTAAGAGTGGAATAGCACAACACTGAGACATAAAGAGCATGAAGTGTCATTCCTGCATTTATGTCACAAAATTCAGTCACAGACAAGGGACATGGTAGCCTGGGAAAACCCAGACCACTCTCAGTTGTAACTGAGTTAGGGTCTGGCAAAGCTCCATAGACAGTTCATTTCCACAGGGGCGTCATCAACGGACGTCGCTCAAATGGCTCTGGGCGCAATTGGATAGATCTAAAACCAATCAGAGCGACGGAGAAACATCTGAGACTCAGCAATTCTCTGTTTGTGTTTTTCAGGAAGATGTAGCAATGGCTTCTGATGACTTTTGCCGTTTTTGTAAATGACAATTTTAAATCGCTTGAAACAGACGCGATAGCTGATTCTATCCATCTCTGTAATCTACAAAATCTGCGTCACCGTCGCTGCTCTGTCGTCATCGTGTAAAGCCCGCCCCAACGTTTCTGATTGGTGCCGCGATTTCGACGGATTGGAAATGGGTTTCAATGGGCTCTTTGCCAGACCCACTTGCAGGACAAATCTAAATTTGCCGGAAGTGGTCTGGGTTTTCCCAGGCTAGGGACATGGGGGAAATTAAGTTGAAGTTTTACATTTTGGTACATTAACACTGTTATTAACCCTCTGTTGTTTCAGAATTGAATTTCACTCATCACTCACTCACTCACTTAATCACTCTCACTCATCACTCGCTCATCACTCTCACTCACTCATCACTCGCTCACCCGCTCACTCATCACTCGCTCACTCACTCACTCGGTCATCACTCACTCACTCGCTCACTCATCACTCGCTCACCCGCTCACTCATCACTCGCTCACTTAATCACTCACTCATTCATTAGTCACTCACTCACTCGGTCATCACTCGCTCACCCGCTCACTCATCACTCGCTCAGTTAATCACTCACTCATTCATTAGTCACTCACTCACTCACTCACTCACTCACTCGCTCATCACTCACTCACTCGCTCACTCGCTCACCCGCGCACTCATCACTCATCACTCACTCACTCACTCACTCACTCACTCATCACTCGCTCACTCACTCACTCGCTCGCTCACTCATCCACTCTCTCTCTCACTCACTCACTCACTCACTCGCTCACTCACTCACTCACTCACTCACTCACTCATCACATGTTCACTCACTCGCTCACTCATTTACCACTCACTCACTCACTCACCCCTCACTCACTCACTCGCTCATCACATGTTCACTCACTCGCTCTCTCACTCATTCACTCACTCATATCACATGTTCACTCACTCACTCACTCACTCATCACACACTCACTCACTCACTCACTCACTCACTCACTCACTCACTCACTCACTCACTCACTCACTCACTCACTCACTCACTCACTCACTCACTCACCCCCAGGCAGGAGGGCTGATCTTTCTCAGTATTGATTGGAGGGTGTCTCTGGCCTTGAGGGGGGTTTGGCTTCTCTGTCCTTGCATTCTTAAACACACTGGATCAATGAGACCCAGTCTCACTCATCACTCGCTCACTCATCACTCGCTCACTCATCACTCGCTCACTCATCACTCGCTCATCCGCTCACTCATCCGCTCACTCATCACTCACTCACCCGCGCACTCACTCACTCACTCACTCATTAGTCACTCATCACTCACTCACTCACTCGCTCGCTCATCACTCACTCACCCGCGAACTCATCACTCGCTCTGTCATTCATCCACTTGCTCACTCACTCACTCACTCACCACTCACATGTTCACTCACTCACTCACTCACTCACTCACTCACTCATTCACTCACTCGCTCATTCGCTCTCTCGCTCACTCACTCACTCGCTCACCACTCACTCACTCATCACGTTCACTCACTCACCACTCACTCACTCACTCACTCGCTCACCACTCACTCATCACATGTTCACTCACTCAACACTCAGTCACTCACTCGCTCACCACTCACTCATCACATGTTCACTCACTCACCACTCACTCACTCACTCGCTCACCACTCACTCATCACATGTTCACTCACTCACCACTCACTCACCACTCACTCACCACTCACTCACTCACTCGCTCACCACTCACTCATCACATGTTCACTCACTCACCACTCACTCACTCACTCGCTCACCACTCACTCATCACATGTTCACTTACTCACTCACTCACTCATTCACTCACTCGCTCATTCGCTCTCTCACTCACTCACTCACTCACTCATTCACTCATCACTCACTCACTCATCACATGTTCACTCACTCACTCACTCACTCACTCACTCACTCACTCGTTCACTCGCTCACTCCCTCATCACATGTTCACTCACTCATTTACTCACTCGCTCATTCGCTCTCTTACTCACTCATCACTCACTCACTCACTCACTCACACACTCACTCATCACATGTTCACTCACTCACTCACTCACTCACTCATCACATGTTCACTCACTCACTCACTCACTCGCTCACCACTCACTCACCCACTCATCACATGTTCACTCGCTCATTCGCTCTCTCACTCACTCATTCACTCATCACTCACTCACTCCTCACATGTTCACTCACTCACTCAATCACTCACTCACTCACTCACTCACTCACTCACTCGCTCACCACTCACTCACCCACTCATCACATGTTCACTCGCTTATTCGCTCTCTCACTCACTCATTCACTCATCACTCACTCACTCCTCACATGTTCACTCACTCACTCACTCACTCACTCACTCCTCACATGTTCACTCACTCACTCACTCACTCACTCACTCACTCACTCACTCACTCACTCACTCACTCACTCACTCACTCACTCACTCACCCCCAGGCAGGAGGGCTGATCTTTCTCAGTATTGATTGGAGGGTGTCTCTGGCCCTGAGGGGGGTTTGGCTTCTCTGCCCCTGCATTCTTAAACACACTGGATCAATGAGACCCCAAACCCCCATCTTGTGCACTCACGTATGCATGTATACACAAGGGACTGTACAGTTATTAGCTCACACACATATAAAGAGGTGGATGAATAAAGAGACTATATACAGATAGATGTGTCAGACTTGCATTTCCATTTCAGAGCGAACTGTCCAAGCCTCTCCTCATGAGCTGCAAGGAGAGAAAGACAAGGAAAAAGAATCAAAGAGAAAGAGAAGCTGTGTATCTCCTATGAAAGATCTCTTTCTTTTAACTCCGCACAACTCTGTGTACACACTAACCATTCATGTGTGTTTAATGGGCTCTTTTGTACTGGGAGAACTGGGAAAATTTACAAAACTCCAGTGGCTGGATCCACAGAGTGGAGAATCACTGATATCTGATCCGCTTTGAGCTGAAACGATGCGGGGAATGCAGACTTTCAAAGACATATTGAAGAAGAAAGACATATGAAAGACGTTCAAACATTGATTCATGTTTAGTGAGTAATGTTTCAAAATAGATGCTTACCAGCTCTGAGGAAGGAGAACTCGCTAATGACCATTGAGTCACCAATCGGTTAATATGTAAAACGAGTTCTTAAGTTGTTTTAGGATCCCTGAGGATTATTTCATCTGCAAAATATGTGAGACATTTCTCACATGCATTTCTCGAGAGAGGTTGTGAGAGGGGAAAACTTGGGAGATGCTGCAGGGCTTGTGGGAAGTGTTTAGAAAATAGTTCAGAGATGCTTAGAGTCATCACTCATCAGTCGAAATAAATTTCCATATGTTAGATGCATTTCACACGAGAAAAATATTCAGTTGTCTTTGCATATTAAACACTACATGACTCCTGAGGAATTTGTTCTTTCTTTCTTCCGTACTTTCAGGGCTGCGTGTAACTCCACTTTTAGACACACACTCGCAAACTTCCCTAAGCACTTCCCCTCGAGTGAATCCCTGCCGCCATTTTGAAGTGCGTTCAACTTCGTCAAGTGGACGAGGGAAGTTTATTAGGACAGACCCGGCCTTGACCTCTCGATTTTGCCCGAGGGAACGAGTCTTTTCAAAATATACACTTCAGGCATGATCCATAGACCACAATGCAACATGATTGTGATGTCGCAGCAGATCACGCTTAATTTACCCTCACCTCACACAACTGTAGTGTATGATATTGGCGTTATTTTTACTTTTGACAACATATTACTTGTAGCTTCTTTAAGCTGACTGTTAAAGTTTATTGTAATGTTAACATTTTCATTTGTGTAATTTCTTATATTTTCTCCAACAGCCTAAACATACTATAAAATGGTGTGTAAAACAAATTTATAAGGAAAAGAAAAAAAATCGTTAAATAATAAATCAGCTCCATTGCAGATTCTAAGTGATCAAGGGCTTAGGGTTCCACACTGTAAGCAATGACTTTACATCCGAGTGAATGAGACGGAGGGAAGTTAGTGAGAAAAGGGCATAACAAATTGGACTTAAACGCAGCCCAGTACTGCATGCATCCTCCATTAAGACAATCCCAGAATGCATTGCAACAATCTCTGTGGGGGGGGGAAATATGGTGTACAAGTCAAGCAATTATGAATAAAAAATAGTTTTTTCAAGTAATACATAAATAAAATATAATATATTTTAAACAATACTCATATAAATAATACGATAAATATTTAATAGTTTGTATAAAAGTAATAATTTAAACTAATATACACTACCAATGGGGTCAGTAAGATTTTTTTTTTAGTTTTTGAAAGAAATGAATACTACTATTTATTAATTCTATTTTTAAATAAATGCTGTTCTTTTGAACTTTCTACTCATCAAATAATGCACCTCACACATATTAAGCAGCACAACTGACTTCAACATTTATAATAATAAGAGCAGCATTTTTTGAGCACCAAATCAGCATTAGAAGGATTTCTGAAGGATCATGTGCAACTGAAAACCAAGTCCCTGTCATGTTTGGTTTTGATTCACATTTACATTTTATTTTAATATCTTTTATTTTGTCATTTTTATTTCTATGGCTGCATCCGACACATACCTTCCTACTATACGGTAGGCGAAAAACAGTATGTGACAAAAGAAGTATGTCCGAATTCACAGTGCCCATAAAAGAGGCAAAAAGTACAAAGCTGACCTACTACTTCCGGACAGTTTCTGTGTGCATATGATGGACACTTTACTGTCCCTTGAGGACACGGGAGAAGATTTGTGAATAGCAGTGAAGCGACGTAACTGACGCTGGTAGATCACATGATTATGACAACATGGCGAATGTAGTACGTCCAGATTACATTCTTACACACATTCATACTATATAGAACATAATTTTTTTGTGGTTGTGGAGTAAATACTTATTCAAAATAAGTACCTACTGAAGAGAGTATGCAATTTTGTACGCAGCCTATGTTCCTACTTTGTCATGTTCTGGCTATATCATGTGATTCCCTGTTCCTCATGTGATCATGTCATGTGCCTCTTTGCTCAATGTGTTATATTGTAATTGGCTCTGTTCTGTTGGTCATTGGCTCATTGCTTGTTTATGTGTATTTATAGCCCTCAAGTTCCTTTGTTAAGGGTCTAGCTTTGTTTCTTGTCTTCCCTCTGTTTGTCAAGTTTGTTTATTGTTCATGTCCAAGTCTGTTCATTTTAAGTTCAAGTCAAGTCACTATTTGATTCTGTTTACTCTGTCACCATTGTTAAATTAAACTGTTCTTGGGTTCACTTCAACTCTGCTTCAGTGGGCTATAATGTACGGTACAGTAAACATGTCTAGAACATACTTTTTTTGTGTGTTTTTTTTTTTTTTTTTTTTTTTTTTTAAAGGAATTGATGCATGGAGGAGATCCAGTCAGATTTCATTAAAAAAAAAGGTTGAGTAGTTTGAATCAATGGATATTACTGTCGGTAGGTGAACTTTTCATCATAGAACAGCTGTCAAATATTAAATGTTTAGCTACTTACATCTTACAACACAGAATGCACACTTTCACAGGTAAAACTAAAGAGCAATTGGAATTCATACTCGTTTTCTGTGAATAAGGCCAGCCTTCTTGGATTTGATTGACAATCTCAAACAATTTGACATTGACTATGATTGCTTTTAGACCGCAAAGGTTACCCAGCCCAACTTTTAAACAATTTGGGACAATTTGTTGTCCCCCTCAATGCCTATGGTGGATATTGCCCCGCTGAAGCTTCGTCATCACAGGAATAAATTACCTTAAAATATATTCAAATAGAAAAAAGTTATTTTATGGTCATGACATTTCACAATAATGCTGTTTTTACTGCATTTTTTTAATCAAATAAATGCAATTTTGAGCATTAGAGACTAAATAAACCATATATTCACAGAAATATTTTTTATCTTTTCAAAAAAAAAAAATATATATATATATATTTGGAGTTTGATTTGCCCACATCTTGCTGGTCCCATTGGTAACCAGCATGGACATGCTCTTCACCAGCAAAAGTGATCTGATTTAAATTGTTGACCAGCATGGTATTTTTGGTAAAGCAGAATGACTATTGTAGACTTGCTAGATGCCAGGTTTTTCAACTCAAAAAAGGCATTTTTGATCCTGCAGTATGATTTTATTTTTATCCCTCTTCAAAAATAAAACAAAAACACAATAAATCATTGTTTATATTAGAGAAAAAAAACATAACTTTTGTTCATATTATAAAAGAACAGGAAAGTTCTGATTTTGCTTGTCTACCTTTGTCAAGATAATATATCATCCATGTCTCTTTTGCTCTCTCTCTCTCGTCCATCATCTCAGTCGCTCCACAGAGCCTTCATCCGGTGGTAATGAGCCCGTATTGAGCCGAATCGTTCTGGGCCGCTCCTGTACTGTATTACTGAGTGTCTGCATTCCACAGAGTGATAGACGGATACAGAGATCATCACACACACACACTCACTTCTTCCTATTTCTCTGCTTCAAAAGCTCCTCCAATCCCTCTGTCTTTTCATTTAATAAACTTCAGACTATGTCCACATTCCTGTGGGATAGACCTTTATTATCTTGCTTTGGACGCGGCGCTTAACAGTCCATGTTTATTTCCGTTTGCCCCTCAAATACTCATATATGAATTAATAGTTCAACCCTCCAGCTACTGCAGAGACTGAGAGCGAGACACGTAAAGGGAAAAAAAAGATAATAAAGTTGAAGTGCATCATCTCTAGACGATTCTACAGTTCTCTAGTTCTGGTCAATTTCACTCATGAGCTCATTATTCTCTGAACAGACCCAGAGGAAAGCTCAGGAGACACAAAGGATAATTTGTCCAAAAAATGAACATTTTGTCATCATACCCTTATGTCTTTTTGGATGTTCTTCTGTAGAGTACAAAAAGAGATTGTCCAAGATGCACTTTTCCATTATGGAAGTAAATGGTAACACTTTATTTGTATGATCCAGTTTAGACATTCTACTAAGTAACTTTGCAATTACGTCAACTAACTCTCATTGGAGTATTAGTAGACTCAGACTGTCTGCATAATATCTGCTAACACTTTATTGTGATGCTCCACCAACATACAACATGCAGTTGCAAAGTAACTTATAGTTAATAGAATGTCTAAAGTGCACAAAATAATTAGTAACCATAAAGTGACACTGTCCATACAAAAGTCTTGAGAGCTATGATGGAAATGTTCATCCGTTTCACAAATGTCATTCACGCTTCAAACCATTGGTCACAAGACAAGAGAGAATTTCAGACCATGTGCAACATGCTTTGAGGCCCAAAGAAGCCTGAATGTGATTTGAGAGCCACACTGGAGTTCTAAGTTATGATTATGAAGTGCAGAAATTATGTACTTCACCATTAAGTATCAACTTTGTCACCAATCTTTCTCCTAAAATTCCTTATAGTCGACGCCAGACTATTTCCAGGCTACCGAAATGTAACACACAACCCTAATTTACATTATAACAAAATAAGAAACAAAACCTTAAATAAAATATAATCATATGCAGTGTTGGGGAATGTTACTTTTAAAAGTAATATATTACAAGATTGCGTTACTCCCTAAAAAAAAGTAACTAATTGTTACTTACTGTAGTTACTTTTTTATGGAATATAAAGTGTTTGCGTTACTTTGGGCTGGGTTGCTTGTTTAATTTTGTTTTTTTTAAGTTTGTATTCTGATGGAAACTTTATTATCATACCATGAGGCCATGGGAGGGATTTTATAACTGGAAGTAAAGTGCTGCATCTGACGCTTGTACTGTACACTCTTAGAAGAAAAGGTTATAGAACCTTAAAAGGTTCTATAGGCGCTTCGTATTTGGAACCCCTAAAAGGTTCGATACAGAACCCAAGAAAGGGTTCTTTCTTGTCATTATAGAACCTTTTTAGCATAAAAGGTTCTTTGGAGTTGAGTAAAGAACCCTATGGTTCTATATAGAACCCCAATGAACCCTTTTTTTCTAAGAGTGTAGAACCTTTTAGGGGTTCCAAATACGAAGCGCCTATAGAACCTTTTAAGGTTCTATATAGAACCTTTTCTTCTAAGAGTGTAGGTCATGTGACAATTACAACATGGCGGATGTAGTACGTCTGAATTTCATTCACACTACTCTATTTTGTTGTACATTTAAAAGTAATGCATTAGTTACTTGAAAAAAGTAATCTGATTATATAACTATTTTACTTGTAATGTGTAACTCCCAACAATGATTATGTAATGTGTGATGTGCAGGGACATCTGGGAATATACTTTTTCTTTCAAATTAAATATAATGTGATGACTTTACTGTAGCATTTTTTGTGTTTTACAGTGAAACTTGGCAAACACAGTTCGAGACATTGATATCTTCTGACAAGTGAGATTACTGTGGTCTTTTTCTCACATAGACATTGTAAAAAAGCAAGAAACTTCAGCAAAAGTTCTCTCCACTGCTTTTCAATCTTTTCACAAATAGACGGTTGATATTTTCTGTTCTGCCTTGTGGCAACACAATATGCTCACTGGACAGTGGGCATCTAAATTATAAATCAAAGAGAAACTGCACACAAATATTTGGAATGCAGAAATAAAGCATGTGATTTTCCTGAGTTATTCCTACCACAGTCTCTCTCTCTCTCTCTCTCTCTTTCTCTCTCTCTCTCTCTCTCTCGCTCTCTCTCTCTCTCTTTCTCTCTCTCCATTCCTTTCTCGAGGAGGATCCAAAGCCCCGGATGGATTCTAAGTCATAAATACTCATTAGTTAGTTGAGTCCAAACGCGGTTAGTTCTCGATCATGTCATGATCTCCAGCCCAGCTGTCTCAATGTGGTTCTGGACTCAGGAGAGCTCAGCTTACTGGATCTGACTGGAATTAAGGCGATGTTGACCAAACAGAATAGAGACGGAGAAAGTGAGACCGTGTTTTGGTGAATCTCCAGGGGAGTTTAAGTTCATGTTTATATTCACTGAAGTTGTCTTACTCATCTTTTCGTGTGGATATAGAAGCGATCTGAAAAGTGGAGAGCACTATTATAAATCTCTCATCACAAAATGTTGCCAAATACACTAATATGAGATTCTGAGGTACCACTTGAAAGCTTTAATGTCACCATTAAATCAAAACGAACAATTATTTTATGGAATATTGCAGTACACTTATATGATTTATCTGCGCCCTCATAAATCTTGAATCAAAATAACTTTCATTTCATGACGCCTTTAAAATCATATTTCTATGAAACTTAATTTACTCTATATCGTTCATAAGTGTTTAATAAATGAAGTCTTAAATCATTTTGTGACATACAAATATTTATATTTGTGCATATAAAGATACACATGTTTTTTTATCAAAAGCAGTTTAGACAGGAATGGTTTTTCAAATATGAGTTAAAATCATGAATAGAAGATAACAAAGAATCAGACAAACAAAACATGATAGACAGAACAGGAATAGAAAACGAGGCAGACAGGAATAGAGTTAACATGTATTTGGAGTTAACAAGTTGATATCTCCATACAACAATTTGGGGTCATACATTTTTTTTGAAAGATAAATTGATCAAAATTGACAATAAAGACATTTATAATGTTCTAAAAAAAAGTTATATTTCAAATAAAAAAAATGTTTTTTTACTTTCTATTCATTGAAGAATCCTAAAACTGTACCTTGATTTCTACAAAAATATTAAGCAGCACAACTGTTTTCAACATTGATGATAATAAGAAATGTTTCCTTGAATGATTTCTGAAGGATCATGTGACACTGAAGACTAGAGTAATGATGCGGAAAATTCCGCTTTGCATTACAGGAATAAATAACATTTTAAAATATATTTTAATAGAAAACAGTTATTTTAAATTGCAATAATATTTCACAGAGCTTCTTTTAAAAAACATGACAAAATATTACCAACCCCAAACCTTTTATCTGTACTTTCATAGTGAGAAGAACTGCATTCAATGAATAACTTGAAGCACAAATTCCCAAACATATTACATCCACTATTATTATCCTTCGAACTGCATGTGATTTGACTTATGACATAGCCAACTATTGTCAATCACTACAATGTATTACTTTTTTATTATTTATTAATTATTAATTATTAATACATTTTTATGATGAACAACTTTCTGTTTCTTACACTTGTACACTTCTTACACCCCCACCCCCCACTTTTTCAGTCCAATGGCTCCTTGTATCACACTCTTACATTTGGCATCTCACCTTATTCATAGTATATGCTAACACTTATTGTGCTAAATTTAGCACCTGTAGAAGAGAAAGAAACGGGTGCAGGGACAGTTACTGGTATCCAGGGAGGGCCATATAGAAAGAGTAAGATCCTCCAACACATTCGATTACATTACGGTCTCTCATTTGGTTCTATTTAAAGGCTGAATGCTGGCTAGGCAGTTGTGTTGGCTCCAGTAGCTGCTATATTAGCATTAGCCGCGTGTGTGTGCGCCAGACTGACCCGTCAGCGCTACCGACTCGAGAGAGAACACGAGACACAAATAACTGCATTCCTCCACACAGCCCGAAAGAGACAGAGAGACAGAGAAAGACCCCAGAAGTGAGATTCAAATGAAGTGAATTCAAAAAATAACACACAGAAGGCAAATCACTTTGTTGCCCTTGTGGGGATTCAATTTCTCATAATGTGAATTTCTTCAATTTCACAGAAATATAGTGAAACTTGACCTGATTATTTATTACCTATTATTATTAATGCAATGCTTAGAAATGTTCATGGTGGGCGGCTCACTAGGTTTTGGAACTAATCCAAAATTCTAGAATTCTAAAAATGTCTAAAGGCGTCATTTAGGGAATGTTTAATTTGAATAAACATTTACCCTAAAAGCATAAATGTCTTTTAAAAAATAATATTACCAAATTGAGACTAAATGGAGTACAAAAAAAAGTTCCTTTAAGGACATACTACCAAAAGTTAAACACGTGCCTTTAGGCACGTGTTTAAAAATTTATGTCTTCAACATAAATTTATGTTTCTTATTATTTTAAACATTTTCATCTAAAGGCTTAAAGGCTAGATTTATTTATAAATCAATTGTATTTTAACTGGTGTTTTAAAATGATTCAGCATATGAGGAAACTTTATGAATTTGGTTGAGAGAATACTGTTCAAAGTTTAACTTGAAGATGCATTTGAAATACCGTGCCAATGAAAGTCTAAAAATAATCACGTGTCCACACTGTGTGGGCTCACATTTATGACTCATCAACTTCTGTGCAGACCTCAAGTGCAGAAAAATGTTTCAATCGCTTCTCAAAAGCTACACTGAAAATGGATGGAAGGAAAGTAGGACTTGGATTTTCCACATTTACCAGACAAAAATGAGGTCTTAGGTTCCATAAAAGCATCTGGTTCTCCAGATAGATGACAAGTAAAAGCTCTGCATCAATTCATGACTTTGTACATTCACTATGATGAGGTCCATTGAAAGAAAGATATAAACTGTGCTATCCATCTCAGTGCGTTCAAGCTTATTCAAAAACATCTAAAAATAGACATTACAGTATTTTAACAGTACTGAGGATGGTCTTTTTAGGAAAGCATTGCTTTAAAAAGAAAACATTTGGTTTTCCTCATTTCGAAAAAAATATTCTATTGACCAGTTCAAATCACCTTGTGGTTTTTGATCCATTGAATCAAAAGCATGTCTTGAGTGTGTGTATCTGTGTGATGGATTAGAGAAATTAACCTTGTGACAGAAAACAGTGTGTCTTTAAAGGAAAAGTTCACCCAAATGTGAAAATTCCAGTTGGAAAATTCTGTCATTATTTACTTACCATAATGTTTCAAATCTTTAAACAAAAAATCTAAATATAAACATAATTAAAGCAGTCCATATAATACAGTATGTTACCATTGCTGACTCGATCAAGTTGCCATAATACACTTTTAGAGAAAAAAAGGCTCAATGGGGTTCTAGACTAAATTTTTGTCTAAAAGGGTTATTTCGATTTTATTTTGTAATAAAATGTTTACAAGCTGTTTCATAAAATGTATTAAATTAAAAATGAATGAAAAATAAATGAATTAAAAATAAATCAATAAAAAATATCCCATGATGGTACCCATAAAAGGATCTATATATGAAGCACCTGACAAAACCAGGAGGCAATATGAGGGGGACCAGGTCAACATAACTTAACCATATCTTCATAAATGATACAGATCCACTGAGATAGAAAACAACACGGCCCTTTCAGAAGGCCAGAGACAGGTTACCATTTATTTTGTTTTAGAATAATTCAATGACTTTTTAAAGACCCCATTTAGATGTTTTCAAAACTAAAGCTGTTTCTTTGACTGAAAGTTTAGTCAAACATGGAGACTTACACCATGTCTAAACCGGACGTTTACAGTCAGGAATTTGTCGTGTCGCGTCACATGCAGTTTAGACAGCTCAGCATCACTGAGAATAATGGATTCTATTTGCTTGTCGCGTCGCTCCGCTCACGTCTGGTGTAGACATGGTGTAAAAGTGTTGAGAAACGGACACTTTTTTTCAACATGACATTTTCTGAAATGATCAGTTTATTAGCGGTTTAACCAACTTTTTATATGCGCTGTGTATATCTGAGTTTTTCAGTAGCTTCATTCACCGAGCCGTATGTGTTCAACTGTACCAACCAAAACATGAACAAACAAATAAAACACATCAAACAAACTGTAATCGCAATCCATTTTACAGCCATACACAGAAATGACAGTTGTACTGCAGCGGCGTAAAAAAATTGGTGTTGTATTCGCATTAACTCTAGCCAGGGTGCGAATTATACAGTGACCTACAACTTGTCTTTTTTTTTTAATGAAAAGTAATTGCTATAGATACATATTTAGTGTGCGATATTAAAGAAATAATTTACCCCCAAAAAATATTTCTGTCATTATTTACTCACCCTCATGTCATTCCAAACCTGAATGACTTTCTTTCTTTTGCTAAAAACAAAAGGTAAATTTTATCAATATCCTGAGCGTGAAAGTGATTCAATGGCAGAATTTTAGGTTCAATTAGGTTTCAAATATTTTTTTTACCTACATTTGTGAATGTGATGTAATGATCAAAAGATAAATAATGACATGACTTGTGATTTGTCAAAGTACAACCGAATATTGGACCTAATGGAAACCACTCATATGTTGCAATAGTTATCCCCTTGTTTTCTCAAATTTGTGGGGTCATCACCAAGCCGAGGGATCCAGACCCTGCATAATTCGCACCCTGGGTTTATCTGTGTTATTTGAGGCTGAATGGTTGGTTTGCAAATGTTTAAGAATGTATGAAGATTTGTGTACGTTCATATAAAAACATTATAGAACCAACATCAGAGAGATATGAGAGAAATCAAAAGTAGCAATTCATGTGCAATCAGAACAACAACAAAAGCTTAACATAACAAATGTCTGGAGACTCAATAGACCCTCTTTGCTGCTGTGTAAGAACTAAAGCAATGTTTTAATACTGACTCTTAAAAAGTTAACGTACAATAGGAAATATTTGTTTTATGTTGCTATGAACACATTGCTAAAGAAGCTATTATAGAAAATATTTGGCATCTCTAAACATCTTGCATTGCTTTGCTTTAAGTTCATTATTTATAAAAGAAAGGCATTCTGCATATCTGTGGGGGTTTTAACAGCCTTTTTTGATTTTTTTTCTTTTTTCCATTAAACATGACAGAACATTCACGCAAACCTGCATCAAACTTTTTTTTTGGGGGGGGGGGGGGGGAATAAAACATTTTTAAAGTAAGTTTAGTGCAATTTCATAAAACTGACCACGTATACTCCAAATGACAGAGTATATATCAATATGTTTAATAAATGTACAGCATTAAGTTAAAGGATGTAAAAATAAATGTGTTAAGTTTTTAAGGGATGTTTCGAGCCCTTTAAAGCCATGGAAGTCGTGCAAACAGGTAACGGCAAAGCCCCAGAACATTTCCAATACGCTGTAATTTGTGTAACTATAAGTGTGTGTTCGTGTGGGCTTCAGTTAGAGCTCATGAAATATTTAAAAAAATCTTTGTGTGATACTTTAGATAAACATTCGTTGTCCTATAAATTCAGCGCCAGTTCAAACTATATACATACTAAATGTGCATATTCATGGTTTCATTCAATAATGCTCTGTGTGTGTGTGGTGGTAATATCCCTTGCTTATTGTGCAGACGATTTCTGTTTTCTTTTTTGTTGTGTGGTCATGAGCGATGTTTCCACAGATGCACATATTTTGTCATGCATTCCACAGTCCCAGTCGGTGATGATAACAGTTCTGATACAATAAGTCTGTGGAGAGTGTTAACACTTAAACCCCAGAGAGCACTGCTAGTCCTCCACAAAAATGGAGCTGTCACAGAAGGCTGGGAACATAATAAAACAACATTGAAATGTGAATTTTTAGGGATACAGTGAAGGGAACCTCATATGAACTGTCAGGAAATGCCCAGGTCACGTGCCACCCCAAAATCAAAAGAAGGAAATAAGAAATTAGATTTTGCATTAAGACCATAATGCTTATTATTATTACTCTTTCTTTCTTTTTGCATTATGACAGTATTAGCAATTAATATGACCATGACAATTAGCTCAAATTCAACAATTCTTAGTAGCCTACTGTAATACAAAAAATATATATAATAATCAAATAAAATAAATGTAGTAGCTTGCTAAAATTACAACAACAACAAAAAACAATATATATATATATATATATATATATATATATATATATATATATTAGCCACATTTAAACAATATCGTCCTATTCTTAGAAGCCTACTGTGGTGCAAAAAATTATAATATATACAGTATACATATATAATATATATTTGTATTAGTCATGGTCAGAATTATTGGCAAAAGCATTTATTTCATAATGTAATTTCCCCCCACTTTCAATTGTTTTACATCAATGAAAGGTTATATTTGTGAGAATTTTTTGATTAAAAGATAAAAAGGATAAACAATGCAGATTATTTTTTACAGTTTCTTTGATCATATTTACTGAGGGTGCCAATAACTCTTCTGATCATGACTGTATTTATACATTATTTTCTTTGTTGTATGACAGTTATGAGAATGAATAAAACTCACTTTTTTGCTTAAACTGTCCGTATTTAATTTTGAATTAAATAAATACAATGCCAAATTTGCAAAATGCATCATTTTAGTTATGCAATATATACTTTCTTTTTTCTTTAGATTTTTGGGGGGAATAAGAGCCTGACATTTCTTTATGATGTTCACCCGTGTGTGCATATGATCTTTGTGTGTGTGTGCGGTTGTGGTCTTTCAGATGAAGGGCCACTGCAGCCCCAGAGCGAGGATGATGATGATGAAGCTGGCCGTGGAAAGAGACGCATCAGATGAAGGGTTGTTCCGGGTGATGGACGAGTTGTGGAAAGAGACCTTTTCTGCCGTTTTGGATACATCTTCTTCTTTAGGAGCTGGAAAAGAAAGAGAGTGAGAGATCATGAGAGAGAGCAACAACAGTACAGTCACATGTCCGACACGGTGTCTCATTGTTGAGTCAACAGTGTCTTGTCAGGAAGTTAAATAGACAGATATAAATGTGAGAGATTGAGTCTTTAGATTTGTGACACACAGGTTCTAATTTTGAATACTCTTTAAGACGGATAGTATACAATTTAGGTGAATGCAGCATGTATCTTTATATTACATGAAAACCTCCCATTACCCAGAATTCCTCTGTGCTGCTGACTTCAGCACTTACCTTGCCTGATCCTGTCAAGGTGAAATGTTTTGTAGCTCTGTAATATCTCTTTCCTTTAGCCTGCAATCACCCCGTCTCTGTCTTCTATGCCCTTTACATTCATCTCTCTCTTTTTATCATTAGTCATTGTCTCTCTTTTTTACCCTTCTTAAACTCCCTGCAGCTCCACGTTTCCCCCTCTCTATAGAGCTGTTCAGTCATGATGGCAATTTGTAGGCCAGCCCGAAGGCTAATTCGCCACGGGATTCCCTCATGAATTTACTATGGGTTTTTAGAAAAGCAGTTACGATTTATGAGCGAACAAGCTCTGTGGTTAAGTTTACTTGAACAAACTTTCACATTTTGTTATTCAACATGAATTAAACACAGTCAAAGCTCAAAAGTGAATTTTGAAGTCAGTTTGCTAAGTAACTTGAGTAGCTTTTTCTAAACTCACGTGTCTTGCATCTCCTCATGTGGGTGTATTTTTCACTTTAGTCATATTTATTCACATGACCACATGAGTAAAGAGTATCTTGAAACAAGGAAGAGGGTGCAGTCATCTAAAAACACAAATCCATACACACACCAAAGCAAATTAACACTCCTGTCAAACTTTCCATCCATACTGCAGGCTCTCAGGCAGTCTCAAGACTCCTTAAGCAACTAATTCTGCGGCCTAATGCGTTTGTTATTACACAGAACAATAGACAATGAGCAGCCTATCCTTAGTGAGAATAAAAGTGATTGTTCTGGTAGAGGAGAAGGCCTTGCGTGTTTTGTGAGGTGTGGATGACGCTGGAGGCTTGTCAACTCTTAAACAATAGAGAATGAGACTCTATGGTCCTCACAGCATACGACTTCCCATACACTCATACGACTGCCCAGAAGAAATTTGCTAATTACTTTCACGTTTTCTGCTCTGATTTTGTGGGAAATTCTGCAGAACAAATGTAAAGATGGCAACGGGTTACACTGTTATCATTAGCTGGAAGCTAACAATAAAGGGCAGGGAATGTGTAGATCTAAAAGTACATTGTTAAAACTAAAAAGTCTTTTTGCTTTTGACAATTTGCTATAATATAATATAATATAATATAATATAATATAATATAATATAATATAATATAATATAATAATTTAAATGTACTATTGTTCAAGAAATATTATTACAATTAAATTTGATACCAAAATACCAATTGACGTACTGGTGATAATTTGAAAGTGTTTAGATTTATAAGGATACAATTATAAACATACATAAATAGGCCATCATATAATATTATATAGGCTAATATAATATTTTTTATGCGAAAATCAGTCCTCTGAAAACAGCAGTATCAGTATTTTTCAAGTATTAATATTTGAATCAATCTGCCCATCAGTTTCTATAAGTACAGATGTACGTGTGAAAACATAGATTTGTCTAAACTCCCATCATTCTCTCTCTCTCTCTCTCTCTCTCTCTCTCTCTCTCTCTCTCTCATCCTGCACTCTTTTCATCCAATAAATCCCAAAAATCACTTCATCCAAGCCAGCAGACATATTTGTTTATTTAAAATTGATTTAAACAGTATTTTGCCAGCTCTGAAATGGAAAAACAAACAGCTTTATGTGTGTGTGATGGAAAACAACATTCATACCCAAAACAGACATGATCTCATTAGCAGCCACAAGACCAAGAACAAAAATCACCCTCTGTCACAACTCTGTCATGGTAATACAGTTATCAGCTCGCAATCATCATCCTGGCATGCTCAATAACAGCAATGATGTCTGAGAGCATAACTGTCATCAGCTCTGAACTGTTCTCAAACGGTCTTTGCTCTGTAATAGTCAAGTTCAGCCTTCATGTTCACAGGTTTCATGCTGTGCGCCGAGAAGCTGCAGGGGTCGGCTTCTCTGACAACTTTCTGGTGTAGCAAAGGTTGTTGTGTGTCTTTGTGAATGTTATCTTTGTCTCTGTGTGTGAGAGAAAGGGTGTAAGGTAGACTTGCCAGTTATTCACCAATTAGCAGGAAACCCACACAAACCTTCAACAAAGACTTGAAGATGGACATTTTACAAAAATGTATTTCAAAGTTATCACGAGAAACCTAAATGTATAACTAAATGTTATTCAAAGGGACTGTATAATTTTCTGTGATTATTTGTGAACAGCGTGAGGTGAGCTGTCAAGCATCGTGCTGTGTGAAATACAGACTGAACGAAATGGTAAAACACTCCACCGCTGGCCAGATGACACGCAAACTACGTTTGATAAAGCAAACCAGCGTCTCACTAGTAAAGTTTTGATGGATTAGGATTGCAATCGAGGTTAAGACGATTGCGGTGACGTAGGAGTCATACAGTAAAGCACGTGTGAGTCCGTTATATTGATGACCCTGTTCGGTATCGCAACATGACTTGTCTAAAATTTAAACAAGCTCTTTGCTGTTGCATTATACACATACACTGTTCATTCTGAAGTTTTTTTCTGTAACATTTTTTTCCATGGGTGCTTTGGTGTGCATAAATTATAGAGTTATATGGACTTCTTACTGTATATCATGTGGCTATTTGGTGTCCTTTTGGAGTCTCCAAGTGTCCTTTTTTGTCAAGAACCTAAATGTAGAGTTTTGTGAGAATCACCCTTTAATCTGATGTTTTACGTTGCTGGATATAGCAAATGATGACAAAATGAACATGTTAAACAAGATAAATGGTGTATACTTAATTTCACAATAAGTATGCGATTAATCGCACAACAGATTGTGATTATTCACTCAGATAATCAGAGTGATTATTCGGGATTCCATTTTTTTTATTAGCTATTGGCAGCCCTAATATATATTAGTACAATTTAAGTGATCACATTTTACTAAAAATAAATTTACACTGAAAACCACCATTATTATTTACTTTGCTACAAACAAAATGATGTAAAGTAACTTACAACTACTTCTAGGAAGAATATTTGTGATTGCTCAAATGAACTGGTGAATCAGGCTTCTGAATCATTCCACTGAAACTAATAAAGCAATTCACTAAAACACGAGTATAATATATTTAAGAGAGATTTGCATTTAAGATGGAAAGAGAGATGGAAAGAGCAGTGCACCAGCTCTGTGGATTGCTGTTTATCGCTGTTAATCCCGCTGCAAGTGTTGGACCCCTAAAATAAACACTTGTTTATCTTACAGAGCTCATAAACAGGGCACTAAAATAGCTGAACTATTTACAATTTTACTGAAATAGACCAAACTGTCTCAACAACACAGAAAAGCAAAACTACAAATCTCTCGAGAGCATGCCACATCGTCTGGTTTCCTCGCACTGGGAAAGCTCTCAAACGCGACTCTAAAAGCTACAAAAACGACAAGAGACAAAACACCTGCGAGCACTCTTTAAAAGCATTTGCGCTCGGCAGCAACCAAACCAGTATGGGATTTCTTCCCCTTCAATCATTAGGGGCCAAGCCCCGAAGGGGATAGACCCTATTGTATCCGTTAGTTTTCTTATTATTATTATTATTCTTCTTCCTCCTCTGTAAGTCTATGACAGCCCTATGAACCGTACATAGGAAAATGATGAAATTTGGTACACTTCTAGTGATGCTAATGAATAGTAATTGGACCAATTTTTGAGACTCTAAGTCAAACTCTATAGCGCCACCACCAGTTCAAAAATTGAACATTTAAATAGTTATAACTTTTGAACCCTTTGATCTAGGAAAATTAATCTTAGTACACCTGAATCCACTCATTATGGTGATTGCAATCAATATCGTACATTAAGACTCCGCCCATTACAGTAGTAGCCATTTTGAAAAGTACAGTATTAAGTTTTTTTGCTACTACTCATTCAAACTTTGTTCAATTCTTACGAAAATTGGCTCACATGATATTTGGACTGAACCGCACAGAAATGACTGAACAGATTTTTTTAATTCATCTTTGATCAAAAGTTATGCTGTTGCAAACTTAACAAACTCGACCCAATATTGGTTCAGAAGCTCTATCTCGGCCAAAGTTTGATCAATCGAAAGGAAAATTGGTACGCTTCATCGGAACCATGATCTCAGGGTCCATGCCAAATTCGAGAACAGCGCCACCTACAGGTCATGAGATATGAAAAATTGATATTTTGGCCAATAACTTTTGTACAGTTTGTCAGAAAATCATGAATGTGGTATCTATGGATTCCTTGGGTCATGCCGAATCCGAGGATGCCAATTTTGTCAGGATGGGAGGTACCACGTGTCCGCCATTTTGAATTTTGACATAATTTGCAATCATTTTTAAACTATTTGACATATCTTCACAAAATTTAGTATGGATCATCGACACAATGTCTTGAAGGTACATGAGAACAATGAACACAGCGCCACCTAGTGTTCCAGAGATATAAGGTATTTTTCAAAAACGCTTATAACTTTTGAAAACATTGTTCAAATTTGTATTGATTTATGTCATTATGTTCCTCGGCTTATGCCAATTCCGACGATATCTCATTTGTCATTTTCCAATAATGTGACTATCCGCCATTTTGGAACAAATGAAAAACAGTTTTTTCACTACTTCTCCTTCAAATCTTGCTAAATTTTGTCCAAAATTTGATCAGATGTTCTTTGGACTGAGACGCACAGAAATGACTGAATAGATTTTTTATATTTGCTACCGTTCCCGAGATATTCATCTTCGAAGTTGACCTAGCCTGTGTTTGTTGCCTTATGCTAGTTAGCTTAGCATAATAATTGGTTAGCATGCTAACCAGATGCCATTCTTTCTAATGTGGCTCTTCAGCTATCAGGATAACCATTAGCTTCATTAGCATTAAGCTAGCTTAGCATGCTAATCTCGTTAACATGATTTTGTGTGCTTATTCTTACACTGAAGCCTATCCTCTGCAGCTTTGAAAGTTACGTCCTCTGAGTGGCGCAATTTGATAAACCACGTGTCTCTAATCCCGAACCATTCTGGTCGTGGGTTCGAATCCCGTGTGACACATGCAAGAGATACTGTGGCCTTAAGTGGTGGAAAAGTTGTTTCAGTTCTGCAGATGATGTGTATCTGAGAAAGGATCTCCATAAAAATAACATGCAGCAAATTTATATAAAAAATCTTCATTTTGAGTACATTTTCATAACTCTCTGTAAAATTAAGCAAACCACAGTGTATGAGTATAAAGCAAATGCTGAGTAAAGCAAAAGGCTATAACTTTGAAGATTGTTTAATCAAATCCGATGTGTAGCAAAGCATTAAACCATGTGAATTGTGGAATGTTCAAAAGATTCCTAATAAGGAAATAAGTGTTTTTTCCTCTTCATTCTGTGTTTGTTCTCATCAGAACTTCTGTTCATTTTTCATTTCATCCTATCTGTACTTCTGAAGATATCTGTTCTTCATGTATATTCTATTTCTGCTCTTTTATCTCTTCTGGCTCTGCATTGCGCTACAGCCCTTTCTGGGCTTGGCCCCGTGTTGCTGCTTGCAGCTATATTTTTATCCTTGGGTTTCTTCCACCTATCAGACTCCCGTTTGATTTATTCTTTCCATCAGTCTCTCCCTGGGTGACCTGTAAGTCCCACTGGTCACAACCTGGCTTCACTTATAAAAGTCAGTAGGAAAGAATGTCTTTAGATACTATCGTTTGCTATGTACAGTAACCAAAACTGCATGCGCTATAGACGTTGCTAAACTTAAGCCACATTGGGAGGGTGCTCATTTCCAATGACTAAAAAATCCTTTAAAAATAAACAACAACAAAAAAATTAAGGAAAGCTTTCACTTGTATTTGTTTAAATGTAAAATGCACTGGTCGTTTTCAAAAGAACAAAAACTTGTTGATTCCAACCACTGGGTATTTAAAGCTTGTGATTCAGATTCAACTAGGATTCCAGAGGTCACTGTTTTCATTTATCAGATTTAGACTCCAAAGCCTCGTTGGCGTGACTTGCAGCTTCACTGATTGTAAGTTGATTCAGCATTGTGGTGTTGTGGTAGGAGAGACAGACTGAGAGACAGACAGGGAGAAAGATTTTATGACTCAGACTAAGTGGGAACTGATCAGCATCTGATGGGAAAGATGCACACTACCCATGCATGACCTCTCACACACTCGCACACAAGCACAATCATTTAGATCATATAAAATGTCCATATCCATCTGTCTATATTGCTTGCTGTTCATGTGTTAGTAACATTTAGTTAAATAAAGGTCACATTAAAATGATTTTCAGTGCTTCCTATATAGATTTTATTGTTTTATCCAGAAAATATATTATTAAAGTATGAATTTGAGTGAAATTCCTATTCTTTCCTATTCTTATACAAATTATGAATGTCTGTTGGTTGTCATTTCCAACCCGAACTCACGGCAATTCATATGTATTTAACAAGGTGGCTAATTCATACGAATTCATACGGTCTCACTCGTATACGAATTTGTACGATTTTTGCAAAATCGAACATTTTACAAGTTGCCCAATTCGTATGAATTCGTACAAATGACCTACCCCTGACCCGCCCCTAAACCTACCCATCACTGGGGTTTAGACAAATTGTACGAATTAGCCACCTCGTACTCACGAATTGGTCGTGAGATAGCATTGTCATTTCTGTCACAACCACCAATTTTGCCAAGCTTTGTGAACAGAATATTTTTTATTGTAAGGCATGTCTAATAAAGCTGTAATTTTATTTATATAATATTACGCAAAGAGTAATTCATGTGTGTTATTCGCAACATACTTCTGTATTCTGTAAAACAGGTTGCATCACTTCCGGTTTGGGTCTTTTGCATGTCCTTTGTTAAATATAGAGCCGTGTTACTCAAGATGCCTTCAAAGGAGTGAGGAAAAATGTCCATTGCAGACTGATATCAAAAAGTTGTTTTATTTTTATTTTTATCACTAATCGAATAAAACCCAACAATAAAAGGAACTATCTAGGTTAGCTGATTACTTTAAAAGCCCATAGATATCACGGTCAGTTCGTACTGCCGTTAACACTTTCTCAGACAAGCAAATGCAATGAGACCAGTTTGTTCATGTGACATTCGGCATAAAGCCTGTAAGCTACAGTATGCTATTAAATCAAATGACACATTTTTGTTATCAAAAGTGCCCAAAGTTAAAGAAACACTCAATAATGTACAAAAGCAGACCAGTATCAATACAGTGTTTTTAAGGGCATCACTTCATTGATATTTCTCAAACTATAACTTAAAAAAAAAAATCTGCCTTGCAAGGACTGCTATTTCCTTCAGGAAATGTAAACCAGGTTCCAATTTTAGCTTAATTGTAACTATTATTTTATATCAATTTTGAATAACTTCTGAATGTTTCCTTTTTGCTAAATAGCCCCATTTATGATGGTGTCCCCATGTCTCTGATAGGTACAGTAATTTTCTGCTCATTACAGGAGCTGTACTGATGCTGGTCAAGCATTCAGGCGATCGATAAAACAGCCGTCCCTGAAGGACCACAATTATCACACGACACTTTGGACAGTAGCCTAAGGAGTGCATACAAACTAGTGACAAGAGTCTCGCTGATTTAAAAATAACCAACCAATTATATCATAAACTACCCTAATAAATATAATTATTTATTATGAGCAGATAGGAAAATGTTTTTATTTATATGCTCTATTAAAGTATTACCATAAAACATGGAAAATGTTATCATTAGTCATATGACAAAATTGCTTACCAAACACTTAAAGTGCCCTCTATTATGCTTTTTCAGGTATAACCTTTCATGTAGTGTGTAATATAGATGTTTGTGAATGCAAAACATCTGCAAAGTTTCAAAGATCAAATTGCACGATACATGCAGTTATTAAAAGTTAAAATAACAATAACACGAGAAAAATTATTGTCTCCAGAAAGAACCAATTTTGAAATGCCTGAAAACGAGTCGCAAGTAATTCTAGTCTTACTTCCTGCACAAACATGTAGGTTTGTAACTAATTTGCATAATGCCCGCCTATGTTCTTCATTAGCTGCCTGTGAACAACGTCTACTTAAACCGGCCCTCAAACACTGTAGATGTAGCTGAAGCCTGGAATAGTTTGTGTTTTTGATATTTCGAGAAGACGCATGCGTTCTGTGCTACAAAAGCTAATCCACTTTTTGCATGCACTTCCAAAGGATGAGGACTCAAGCTCGAATTAATACGGTAAAACCGACGCCGTCGTTACTGTTTGCATCACTATATAGCAAGCGCTGAGGAAGATCTGGAGCTGAAATCAATGTATGGTAATGAGCTTTAAGTTTCCAACACGAACTGTAAGAGGTAGACCAATCACAACAGACTGGGCCATCTGACCAATCAGAGCAGAGTAGGCTCTCGGAAAAGAAGGGGTTCAGATAGACTGAATCCTTTATCGAACCGTTTCAGACACTATGAGAAAAGAGATGATGCTGCAAATATTAAGAGAAGATTAAAGTGTTTTTTGATCTTGGATGAATATAAACCGACTGTAGGAGACTTTCAAAAGAAAATTAGGAACCTTTTTAAAATTGCATAACAGTTAAAGCAATCTTTTTAATCACGTCTTGACAAACTGAGAAATAAAACCTGGTTATTTTGGAATTGGTATACTTAGCACTGTTTACATACACCCACACACTTCACATACAAAAGTAGCCCGACTGCAAAACGGCAACTTTCACAACTGTAACTTTCACAACTGCAACTTTCACAACGACAGCAAAACGGCAACTGTACAACAAGTAAAGAATTCAGTAAAAATGTGCTTTAAAAAAAAAAAAGGGTCCACATTTCTGCTTTTACATTCTGTTAGTGTGTCTAAATTGAACAAATTAATCAAGGACTGTAACAAAAGCCCCTATGAGGAGATGTGAAGGTGTTCTCCATCACTGACTGTCCTTACGAGCTATAATGAGCATATTTCACACGGATTTGTTTATTCTGTTCTCAAACTGCAGGCATTGTGACCATTTAAACAGGAGGTTGACCTTCTGTTGCCTGGCAATCCACCTTTATAGAGCAGCCCCCTCGCTCTGATAAAGAGCATTCAGCAGAAGCATAATAAAGGCCAATGAGAGTGAGAGACAGAGAGTAGAGGGGAGAGAGAGACAGTAGAGGAATAAAGGCTACAAAAAGTGAGAGGTAAAACAAAAAACATTTCAATTTAATTATCAATTTAATTAATGCTGCCCAGTAGATCCACTTTGCATATGTTTTTACAGAATAAATAATCAGAACAAAGTATTGTCCACACTGCAGCTTATTCTGACTAAGATCCATTCACTTATAAAGGAAGATGCCATCTGACCGACATGGTAAATGAACCAACATGTCTTTATATGGTGTTTAAGGATGGGTAATTCTGCAACAACATATAACCCAGAGAGAAATAGATACATATACTGTACAAATCTCATTTACTTACTAAAGTGTCTCTAAGTTTCAATGCCATTAATCTTGCTAGCTTTCTAAATCAGCTGTGTGAGTCAGCAACTACAATCATTGAACATATTTGTGAAAATTTCAGTTAAATGCACATACGCTACCATTCAAACCAAACTTCTCATCAAAGTTGAAATAAGTTGCTCAGTTGTTAATTGTTTTTGTGGAAACTGTGATGCTTTTTTTCCAGGAATTGTTGATAAATAGTTCTAAAAGAGAGCATTTTATATGAAATAGAAATCGATTTTAAAATTCTTAACGTCCTTACTAGCACTTTTGATAAATTTAATTAGTGCATGCTGAATAAAAGTATGAATAAAAAAAATCTTAACGACCCCCACACTTTTGTACGGTATTGTATATGTATTGTGAAAATCACTATAAAAATACATGACATTTTTCAAAAGGCCAGATTTTCCAACAGCTTCCGCCCGCGCAAACTCTTTTTTTGCCGTTACAAACTTACCGTCAAGATTCACTAAAGACACGCAGAGCTAGAACTGGGTGTGGACAGGGCTATTTTTGCGACTGACCTTATTGCATATGCATTTATAGTTTTCCTTTCAGATGCAAAATTTATGGGAGGAGAGTATTTAAATACATCATGGTGATTGAGGTTTGAGCTAGTATTTGCGCCAGTACCTAACGCCCCAAAAAAGCATGTCTTAAACCAGACGTTAATTTGCACAGTTCTTGATTGTGTTGGCCATTATGGAAATGATCCGGCTGTGTCTGTGTTCTAAGGTGCCCATCTTCAGTAGATCACGCGCAGAACTTTCCACTCCCATCGGCGCTTTTTTGGTTTTGAGCTCTCACGCTACTTTGTCCCGTTTAGTAAATCTGGCCCATAGACTATTACAGTTTGCCAGAGGTGGACAAAGTACACAACTCCTTTACTTGAGTAAAAGTACAGATACTACTGGTCAAATATTACTTGGTCATGGTCAGAATCCAATGTCAGATTGACGTTAATCTCCAACGTTGGACAGACGTTGTATTGTGGTTGAAAATCGGTTGACGTCAGAATCCAACATGAGTCGAGTTCTGACGTCAACCCGACTTTCATTTCCAACCAAAATGCAACCCAAATCATCCCTGACGCTACTACTTTCTACTCAAGGACCTTGACAGAAATGTAGTGGAGTAAAAAGTACGATATTTGTCTTTCAAATGTAGTGAAGTTAAAGTAAAAGTTTCCAGAAAAAATAATACTCAAGTAAAGTACAGATACTCAAAAAGTGTACTTAAGTACAGTACTCAAGTAAATGTACTTTGTTACTGTCCACCTCTGCAGTTTGCAGATTATCACCAACAAAAACAAAACTCTAATAGACAAAAAAAATTAAAAAGAGTAATTAAGAATATAAAGATCTGCTCTCAGAGCTCAAACACATACTGTATATGTGCAGCTGCAAAAGCTCTTAAAGATTTCTGTGAATGTACACTTGTGTGTTTGTGTGACTGAGCGAGAGAGACACATGTTCACAATGACTTCTGTAAACGCAGTCAGTTACCACAGTCTTCTGCACAGGGATGCGGTCAGACTGGGTCAGAGCTACATGTAGGAGGACTAAACCACTAGCAGAGGTCACAAAAACAACACCCACACACGCATCATTTGTGCAATCACTGAAAAAGACAGCGCTCAACTTTCCACTGACCCACTTACAGGAAAAACAAAACTGTTAGTCAGGTATTTAATAAATCATACAACAAAAGTGAGCATTATGACCCATTTCGTTACAATCAACGAAGCTGTCACAGCAGATATCATTTCAAAAATAGCAGGTTTCATGTGACTGTTCGAGCCCTGCAGCACAGTTTCTGCTCACTGACTGTCCACATCAGCTCTGGACTCTCACAAACACTATAATCATTGTAGCTGTACGCACTGCAAAATATCACTGTGTTGATTTATAATGGATGAGTTCTAGTATTGTTATGTTGCTTGCATTGGTGTTATTGGGCAACACCATCTGCTTTACATGAGCATGACAACATACTGTACAGCAGATCCATAATAATTATAAATGTACATTACTTTTCAGTTTGGTGTTAATGCACTAATGCTTCTCTGGCTGTTTTAATGCCTCTTTTCAATTGGGTTATTAAAGCATCTATAGATAAGACTGCTTAAAATGCAGTATTTAGGACAGTGTGTTACTGATAGGCCCAGATTTATGTGCAATGGACAAAAGGTCTGTGATTGGTTGCAATGCTCAAGTGCTGCAAAAATTGTGTAAATTGGGAGATGGAAAAAAATACTGTACAATCAATAGTAGTAAACGCTTTTCATGTTTGGGTAATCGTGGCAGTCATAATTATTAAGGATGCTACCATATTAAAAATACTGGTCGATGACTAATAAATGGCCACTATTCCATATAATTCTACTTTTTAACTAAATTAATTGAAAATAAAATAAACAAAAAACTTAAATCAACTATTTTAAATGCTACGTGTGAAATCATGACATTATAATGCACAGTGTATAAAAAAGAAATTATATTCATTTTGAGATTTGCTAAAGATTGCATTTACCAGTATTATTAATTACTATAGTGTTTTTAAAGATTCACTTTTAAGGGACTATTAGACGATGGCAAAGCTAATCTAATTATAAAAAAAATTCTGATTAATTGTACAGCCTTTTATTCTTATTTAAGAAGCAAGAAGCGAGAAGCGATAACATACTTCCCCAGTTGATTAAACACAAGACACACTAAACTTACACGAAGACAACTGTTTTTATTTCAAGTTTTCTGAAATGTTATGCAAAATGTGCAAATGAGTCATAATCTAGATAAGCACTCATTTAACAGAAATCTAAACACTGGGAAAAGATGTGTAATAAAACAGTATAATGAAATGTTTTCTTTCCACTACTTTAAAAGAATAAAGGTTATGGAAGAAAAATAACCCAAAACTGACCCGTGCATGAACAAGAAAAACAAACGGATTTGCCAGTAGTGGCTTGCCTTAAATTAAGGTCCATAACAAAAGGCAATAGCCTGACTGCAGGTTTTGTGATGTTTGAGAGTTAATTATCCAAGCAAACACGCTGGAAACAGCTGAATAAAGTGCAGGATATGACCAAATATGAGTCCAAACATTCACTAAGCATGGGTAAAGTTAAACTAATGCTCTGTGAAAGCTGTGAGTGTGAAAGAAAGTGGTGCTCTGTGTCAAGAAAGATGCTCGAAAATACAGGAATTGTTGACCTGAGGTTATCTCTCCATTTAAAATATATTAAACAGTCTGCAGGGAGCCATCTCGGTAGATTAGCAGATCATAAACACCCCAAAAAACTCCAACAAAGAGTGAGAAAAAGACTTGGGATAGTTATAGTACCTCTTCCCAAAAAGCCACATTATTTGAGGTACCATGTCCGTAGTGGAAATGGTGTGGATTGTGTTAAACCCCAAAGATTAATACTTATGGTTAGGGGTTTGTTCAAATCCACAAAACATGGTGAAGTTTTGTCACAAACTCAAAGCAGATCCATCACTCACACGCCATATAAACATTTCGCTTTGTGGGCAAATGTTTTCATTCGAGAGTGTGTTTCTGGATACACTCGAAGAACATTTCAGCAAAGAACTACATCCCTAATGGGATGTAGATATTTCAAACATCAAAACAACACTCTTTGTCCATAATGAGCAACCACACTCTCCTGGTTTGTAAAGGGGGAAACAAAGACAAAACAAAACATACATAGAGGCTTGTGGGATTTCGGGCAGTCAGTTGAAGTGTGTGTGTGCGGTGGGAGAGAGTTTTTCTCAAACCCAGCCGTTGTTTTTCTGCTATAATCCACAAGTTCTGAGAAGGTGCTTCCCAGCTGTGGCGGCCGCCTGAAGGGGAACATTCCGGGAACATTCAGGGCTGTGTCCAGGATATGGCCAGCTCTCGTCCGCCTTTCCGAGCTTAGGTCCCAATCCCACGGATTACGCCTGGGTCTCTCGCCCCTGCACGCACGTACCTCTCAACTCCACGCAAAGACAACAAACAAGGATGAGAAAGAAAAACTGGTGGCTGTTTCATTGTCTGGTGTGGTTATGGCCGAGGGGATTGAGCTAGAAAGACACTGTTAACGTGCACAACTGGTTTCACAGTGTGTCGTGATTTTAAGGGGAAGACCCCTGGCCTGTTTGACAGATGTGGACCCAAGTAAGGACGGATATTGCAACCAGTCTTAGCAATTTCCCGGCCCGCTTTCATCTGTGATCCACAGCAGAGGCTCAACAGGTCCTTGGGCTAGCGTGGCCCTGCACACTGCCTTAAAGAAATAGCGTGGCCAAAAATGAAAATTTGTTCATTTTCTAACCCACATGTGGCTGTCAAAATCCAAAAAGGATAATAAAGTACCACAAAAGTGGCACTTAACTAGTCAAGTCATCTTAAGTTATTTGAAGGTGATTCTTTAACTATTGGCACTTCTGGCATGATCGGCTATTCTTCAAGAGAAGGTTCTTCACATCAGTGACAGAATACCTGGCATAATTTTTCATGAGGCACAAGCTAATATATGCACAATCATGATTAATCAAGACCCATGCCAATGCCATGCATAAGGTATGATTTATCTAAGGTATGATTTAGAGACACAGAGCTTATAAACTCATGACGCTTCAATGTACAGATATTTTGTGGAACATTTCAGCTGGCATGTGTGTTTTTTTAACACACAAATGACAGAGGTCAGCACTTCTGTCAAAAAAGGCTGGATTTTCAGACTCAAAAGGAGGAAGCAGGCTCTCAGAGAGTGACTACACAACATCACATAACACTAATGCTTCTGACTATTCTGCAAAATGCACCAGTCCAACTGCATGCCCACGTCAGCATGTCAGTGTTGCACATGAGATGTGCCAAACCATGTGTCAGGCTCTTTAGTTAGCCCTGAGTTTGCACATTTTGGGTTGCAAAAAGAGCTTTTATGTGTCAATTTACAAAACATGCACAATATCACCCTAGAACAGCACCACCTAACGTTAGAGACAGTCCACTATACTGTACATTAACCTGGCTTTATTGTATGTATTTTACAGGACTGTATTTGTATATTAAAAGTTTGTTTTGTAAACGGGTCCAACAAATGAGTCAACCTAATAATGGAGCTACAGTGGTGTTTACTGTGATTTTATCTGAGGAACTTATCAATTAAGTGTTTGCCGGCAAGTGCATGATCAAATTAGCATTATCGGCTATGTTCTGCAAAAAGATATTAAGATGTTGGATTTAGCATAACTTAACACAGGTGCAAATCAAACAGGTACTATGATATGTTTTTGTAAGTTTTCGGTCATATTTCTACAATGCCATGTAGTGTGATTGCAGACAAGAAAAAGACAGGTGTGTGTGTGTAATTGAGAGGGCACGATGGTCATTAAGGGGCTCATTGGTCATTAAGGTCGCTTTGGGATCTCATTCACAGTCTGGGCTAATTAAAGACCCGTTAAATTGTTCACTTGGGAACATGACTAAGCACTTTCCCAGACATAAAAAATGATGATTAAATAGAAGTCACAAATGGGCTGCATCCAGCAGCCTTTCAGGCTGATCTCAGACCATGTTGCTTTTCAAAATATATATTATTTTTTTCGTTAAGACGTCTGTAAAGGAACCTGTTATTATTATTATTATGTTTTAATCACTTGCAACTTCTTGGATCATCTGAAAGTGAGGAGTGGATATTATCTGTAGTTCCTCCTACAAAAACAACAGAACAGAAAGCCTGGACAACAGCATATCAGGATCCCTGACTCTCAGTCCCGGCAGGTAACTAACTAAATAAAATACATTTCATACAATCAGCCAGTACCTGAAAAAACAAACACTTTCATTTCCACATTGATATATTACTGGGTCTCATATTTAATTTGATCTATTAAAGCTATAAAAGGTGTGCTAATAATAAAGAAACTGATGGTCTTTTTCATTCATGCCACTTTGCTTGAAAGGCACTGTAAATAAAAAGAGCTATTATAAAGATACACAATAATATTATAAGATAAAACTTTAGTTTAGGGCCCAATTCTCACTATTAACTATAGTTGCTTACTAACTTGCATATTACTAGGATATTGGCAGTTTATTAGTATTTATAAAGCATATATTAACGACTTATTCTGCAGGACGATATACTACATTCCTACACTTAACAACTACCTTCCTAACTATTAATAAGCAGTAATTAGGAGTTTATTGAGGCAAAAGTCGTAATTAATAGTTAATTAACGTGTGACCATAATAATTACATAATAATAGCTAATTATTATAATAAAATATTAGTTCCTTTCAAAAGTTTGGAAACACTAGCCAAGGTGGCAGATTTTTTATTTAGTTTTATAAATATGCATATTAATTATTTTTTACATATTTAGTAGATATAGCATATTTTTTATATGCATCCATCATATATATACATGATTATGCTATCATTGCAATTTACACCTTTACTACTTAGTGAAAGCATGTATACAAAACATTTTAATCAAATATCTTTACTGCAGTTCTACCATGATGGGCAACCAAATGCACAAGAGAGATCAAGCAGCGAGTGCCCACACACAAAATGAAGCCACCAACTAATGAACTATCTAGGCTTCAACCATCTAACTACCATCAGAAGCTAGTTCTGTATGGATTTAAGCACAAAACTGTAGAGAAAATATAAGCATGTAGGCTAAATCTGAAAGGCACATTGAACCAAGTTGCAACAGGCTCAAATTCCACCGAACAGGATGATAGCAGAAATCTTTGGAGATATCAGCGCATGCATGCTTTTCTTCATGTCTTTAGACAGAGCTCTGAGCCCATCAACAGCACAATCACGTAAATAAGGTTGTCATAGAAACGTGGCCTTTACCACAATTAGAAGGAGTGGGACGGATCACGCAGCAGTGGGAAGTGAGAGATGCATGTGGATCGGGTTGGCCTATCAGTCAGCTGGTGTCAATCACAGGCACGCTGCGGGCAGCCGGCGGGCGCTCTGAGCTGAATGCCGCTGGCGAGGGAGGAATCGATAATCGCAAACAGAGAGAAACAGAGATACACTGGCGATGTATGAAGGTGGCAGGTGAACGACTCACACACACACAGGTTATAGGACATACAAAACATGTATAGACACAGACATACACACACCTTGCTGTGATGGTGAAACCTGAAATTAATGTAGTTCAGCCGGAAACAAAACCACCTGTCACATCACACACATCATACACAATATAGGAGGGAAAGAACATCTCGCCATCTGTTTTGAGAAAGTTTGCAGTTCATTAGGAGGCCATTTTGTAAAAAAGTTTATTGTCAAGGAGTTTGGTTAGAAACCTGTGATATGGAACAATGCTATTTTAGTAGTATTTACTTTTATAGTATTTATTCATAATTTGAATGAGCTTTTGTTAATGTATTATTTTCTTTTTTTCGCTCTGGAGCAAAAGAACCAAGAGAACCGAACTAAGTGTGAACACACCCTTAGTCAAGCCAACATTATATATGCTTTTCTATAGTTAAAATCAGAGTCACACCAATTTCAATTCATACCTAACATTCACATTTGATTTGTTATTGTCTGTTGTACATTCACGTTACACTTTTTTTGTGATCCTCATTTGTTGATCCTCATTTGTAAGTCACATTGGATAAAAAAATCTGTTGAATGAATAAATATAAAGCACTATTATGCCTAGACACATTCCTCACCCAGTCCACTTCCTATGCCATCTCATTTCAGTTTGTCCAAAGCATCAAAAACGCAGTCCCTTCTTCCAGACCCAGTCACTGAGGCCCTCTCAGAACCGCTGTTGCCACATTAACGCCGGTTGCTAAGAGACCCAAAAGATTCCGGAATCCCCATGTGCCCCATCCAAGCCCACAGCCATTTAGATGGAGTTCTGCTTTCCCAGCTTCGGTTACTGAGGGAAGGAAATTGGTATTTTGGAGGAGAGGAGAGTACCAGAATGAGAGAGAGAGAGAGAGAAAGCAGGAACTCTTAGCTGAAAACATCCCACAATCCATCTTCTGCCATGGTAGCCAAATAGTCAAGCCCATAAACAAAGACAACATGAAGAGTGATCAGCAATAATGAGCTGTTTAAAATGGCCGCTGGCCTTCTTTTGGCCCAACAAAGTAATAAAACAGCTGAAAAGCGACCAGACAGGCAGAATGACTGCGAATAGAGAACAGAACGAGGCACTTCAACATTGATTGCTCATTGAAAATGTTGGCCGTACTCCTTCTTGAAAATTCAACTGGTAGAAACCTGCACAAGAATAAAACATTGGCAGAAAACAGTCCACAATAGCTAATTCTGAACGAAATTCAGATTTTTTTCAGATGGAAGAACAAAAGCAGAGCCATGATGAAGCTATCTGAAGTACATGCCATCTCTGGTCATGTTATGGAGCATTTGTTATCACGTCATGCTCAGCGGTTATCCAATAATTGCTAAACTGGTGGTGTGTCAGCGGTGGCGGATGTTAAGCTTTGGCTGGAGCTTGTCCACAAATTCCACTGAAGTTATAAATCAGTGACGGGTCTGATATGTGGCATCCGTTCCTGCGCAACACAAACAAAACTCCATTAAACAAGAGACGCCCCACCACTCACAGAATACTAAACGCGAGGATTAGGAAGGTAAATAAAGAGCAATGTGTTCTTCTGTCTCTCAATCTGACGGATGGTGGACCTGCTGTGGTTTTGCTGAGAATGAATCACAACGCCCCACAATCACAACACTCGGTACCGCCTGACATGTTAGCATCATTGTATCCACAACCTTAATGTGATTTCCTACAACATTCCTATCAAACAATTCAGGTTCAGATTTGGAGTTAAGGTCATCAAGAACATTTGAATCATCATTCATTCCACTATGATTTCATGGGTTAGTTATGGTTGTAATACTATACTGATAGACACTTATTTTAGTTTTCTTTAGAAGGCTAACTCTTATGTTTTAGCTTATGATTGTTTGGTAGAAATGTTTGCAGGACCAACAAAAGATGTTAATCAAGGAAAAGCAGGATGAACAGCATGCGTAACCCATTTTGCTTATGTAATGCAAATGTTTCCAAGTGAAACAGGATGTTCAACAACAAAAAAAGAAAAATATATAAATGATAATTTTATCAAATTGGACAGTTAAAAGTTGCAGTTGGAGCCAATGGACTGAAGATCACTAATTAAAACAATTATTTTTAAAATCTATTCTTATTTTAATATCCATACTAAATTATTATTTTAATTAGTTAAAATATACATTCAGAACCATCCTGTATATATATATATATATATATATTTTGTGTGTGTGTGTGTGTGTGTGTGTGTGTGTGTGTGTGTGTGTGTGTGTGTGTGTGTGTGTGTGTGTGTGTGTGTGTGTGTGTGTGTGTGTGGACTTAATGATAATATTATTTTAATATTAATATTAAAACTAATTGTGGTCATGGCCTAAATAAAAAAGGAAAAGTATTTCCAGAACCAGACCATTTTTTTCCTTTGGAATAACGGATAAATCGTTCTCAATAAGACCTGGATTGCATACTAAAAAAAAAAAAATCAACAGGGAAAATTTTAAGTCTACTTACAAGGAGCAGGAAGATGGTATCACTGTATAAACATGGCATTGCTGATAAATGTAGCAGAACAGCTGTTTGAGCTTGTTATGATACGGGGCATGTGATACTGCCATGAATATCTGTTTCTTCTAAGTACTGAACATTACAGGACAAAAAAAAAATAGCATGGTGTCTGTGTGCAGTGTCAGCCAAATCCACTGATAAAATACAGCACAGGGTATGACCTCTGGACCCTGCTCATATCAAACAGTGAGATGTGACTTAATGATCCAAATGTTCAGCTCCTGTTCTGACACTCTCAATGTGGAACACATCTGCAAATGAATTAACAACACTGGGGTCAGAAGTTAAAGTATTTAATCACACTGTGCCCGTGGGGCTAGTGCCATGGCCTTGTCGAACTATGCCTCCATCAATTTAAATGCCTCATTGTCATGACGACGGCACCACAGGGCACATGCTCAGGGGTCAACAGAGAGGCGTTTGATGGCCATCTCGTGAAATATTGACCCCTGCGAGAAACGGGATTCACGGAATCTAAATGGCATGAACGTGATGGAACAGGACGTGGTGTCATAAAGGGGAGAGGGAAATGCGAGTGTGAAGAGGATGTGACTCTAGTTAAAATTCAGTTGTGTTGATAAACAGCATCTGTGGTCGATCACAGTCTATAAATGTAACAGTGCAAAGCTGCTCCAAACAACTGCTACTAAAGGATTGGGTCTCATCTTGGAAAGAAAAGCTTTAAAATCTCAACTGTTTTTCAGGACAGCAATACGATTTCATTGAGAGATAATGGAGAGTTTGCCTTAAGTTAAATCTTCCTCTCCCGAGAAAAAAGCCTAATAATCTCACCTGAGTCTCCTTTAGAGTTTAGGAACAGGTGGTCAGATTTGCAAATACCAAAAAGAAGTCAGATCTCATAAGAAAAAATATTCAAGAATTTTCTCATGAAATTCTTACAATACCAAATTATGTGTTCCCATCCTTATTTCAAACATGGCAACTTTTGGAATAGTTTTAGCATGTTATTGAATATGGTAATGTTAATGTGTTTGGTCTTGGCGGACTAGATCTGTACACTGTTGCTGCTGCTGATTATTGCTGCTGCTGCTGCAGAGAAAATATGGACTTGCTACTGCTAATAGATACACACACTCACTCCTGTGAGCATGTGCGATATGCTGCTGCTGCATAAACAGACATAAATAAATCCTGTAGCAGATCTAGGCAGGTGGAGCTGGGGGAGGTGGAGGGTTTCAGAGGAACTCTGATAGCGGGCTGCTGGACTATCTTACAACAAACACTGAACTACTATTTAAATGCTGACCAAGCAATCTCATTGGCTGCAGGATTAGCAGAGGCAAATCAGCTCGTGCCATGCAATGATGTGATTGCTTGCAGAATGCATGTAAAGGACCTGTCAGCCTACACTCTGAAGAGTTTCATGACTGAACTAAATATTTATCCAAAGGAATATACCATAAAAGATTTTATACCATAGTAAAAAATATATATTAATAATAATATATGATAAATAAACAAATAATATGTATATTTATACAGATTACACATAAATAAATAACCGTTTGATATGCAACTCTTTATAAATCTCAAAAGTTACTGCTCCCTCAGAGTTGAAATTCTGAAAAGTTGAAACTCTTAAACATCTTTAGCACATCTGCACATCAAGATGTCTCAGCAAAATCTAAGAAAACACCTTCTGCTGGCAAACAACACATCCAGAGCACCTATCATAACATCTAACCCTGAGAACTGTGCGTCTTCTTCCAAAAGACAGTTTGAGGAAAAACAGACAGCTTATTTCTTTTGGTCAGCAGGTTCACTTGAGTATTACGACCAGGTGCTGAAACAAAAGACACCTTCAGCTTAAAGCCCCCCATGTCGATTTACTTCTGAAGTAAATAAATAAAGAGACGTGAGTGTGTGCTCTTCATACGATAGTTGCAGAGAAAGAGTGGTGTGCTCTGGTTCCACAAGTTTACATATTTACAGATAAGCACCGTGGCAAAACTGGGCATGTGTTTGGCCTGGCATGTGCAACCAGAAACAGAGGAAGAAAGCAAACCAAGAGGGAACTGGAAGGAAAGACAGAGCAGAAGTTGGCTTTGTCTTGCAAAAAAACAGATGCAGTAGCTGCAGTACCAAAAACATTTCCAAGACTGGAGGTCTAATCGCATTGACCCCTCTTCTCTCTCACTCTTTATGCCCCTGAGCAGTTGTTTTCTGCAGCAGTTGCTCTGTTGTGGTAAATTGCAGTGTTGTCTATTTGCCAGATTCACTCTCTAATTGTCAGAAAATCATTTTACACATGACATAGCAAAAGTGGCAGGTGTTATATTAGTGTGCATTTACACTCCAAGATTTAATGCACAGATCTATTTTGACATACTGGCTCAGATTTGTTTTGTCCATCAATCGCCTATTTTTGGCTTCAATGGCACATTTAAATATGGTTGCCAATCCAGAAACTATGCAGTGTGTGTCCAGTGAGAAAAAAAAGTTTTATTCAAATTGTGAATGGGTTGTAAACAGAAAGCAAGCAAAAAGCGGTCCCTTGAAGCTGTCAATAAGTTCACTGAGCTCCTGCAAAAACCCCTGTTATAATTAATAAAGTTGTCTATGCTGTCCAATACATCTCTAATTTACATTGTGTTTACAATTTGTTGGTTATACACTCTTAAAAGTAAAAAGTTCTTTACTGGCATCTATGGTTTCATAAAGAACCTTTAAACATCCATTGAGCTGACCGGATTTTGCTCACATGCTCTGAACTGTGATTAGCTACAATGCTGCAAAACATTTTTTTAAACAGAAACATTTGGTGGTCTTCACATAGCACTGAAACAAATACGCACGGGAGCGTTAAAAAAGCATCTGCCTACCAGCTGTCATAGTCACGTGACAAAAAAGGGGTGTGAAACTTACTTCATAAGTGAAACTTTTAACATTATCGCATAATACACAATATTTCCTAAATGTTTATTGTCAGCAAAGATATCACACTAGTGCCAGATTTACTAAACAGGGCAATGTGTGAGAGCACAATTCCAAAAAAGCACCAATAGTAGTGTAAGTTCTGCGTCTGCATCTGATCTACAGTACTGACGACGTGTAAATCAAAGAACACAGGATAATTTTCATAATGACCAACACAATCTACCAAGAGCAGCCCAAATTAGTGTCTGCTCTAAGACATGCTTTTTTTGGCCGTTAAATAATGGCGCATTTACCAGTTAATTGACTAGCTCAAACATTAGTAAATCACCTTGCATGATTCATTTAAATACTCTCCTCTCGTAAATTTTGCGACTGAAAGGGAAACTCCTATAAATGCAACTGCAAAAAAAATAAAAAAAACTTTCCACACCTCTTCAGAGCTCATTTTTCACTGCGTGTCTTTAACCCCCTGAGGTCGGCAAACGCGTGGGCGCGTTTTGCTCGGTTTTTTTTACATAGCAGCAAAATAGACCTAAAATACTCCGTCAGTTTTGGTAAATCCTGACAGTAATTTTTTTTTAACACCAAAAGAGGATTTGGGCTTGTGGAAACTGTTAGTAGATCTCGCCCTTAATGTATCACCCAGCCATACTAACAGCTAATGTATAGCTTAACGAATAGCTATAGACCTCCGTGATTAGTTTTACAAAGCAAAATGTGCTAAAATGTGCTGTTCAAACTGTTTAAACGATCAGAGACTCCTGTTAACATTTTTCAGACATTTAATATTTGACACAAAGTCTCAGACAGAGGCTCTGTTTACACTGTGAGTTTTTGGGATTGACAAACGCATTTACTTACAGGTGTGCGAATCTTGAAATGTCCCGTTCAAACAGTAACTTACAATAGCGTCTCGAATACTGTCTGTATGAACATGCAACGGGAGTCAAGCCTGTATTCTTTAACCAGTACCCATAGCAATTGTGACCAAAGTAATATGGCAATGTCCATAAAACTGAAAAGTGTTATTACTTTTAATATGACAAGAGTCCAATTCAGCCGTCAAATCTTCATTAACCGTCAGCAGCTTTTATGTCTGGGTGGAGAGTGGAGCATTTGAGTCACTCATAGAACACAAAACTGATGGGAACAGTGACTGGATCTAAAACCTTCAGATGACACAGCTCATATATCCGCTGCTTTAAGTTACCAAAGCCATCACATTAAAAACCCGCAAAACACAGTAGACACGGGTTTGTATCGTGCAGAGAGGCCCACATTGTATGACATGACAGACAACTAGTTGTCCAGTCCAGTCCGGTTACGTTCACACAGCTGAGAATGCAGTTGTAAGTTCTGAAAATGTACGGGTGTGAGTTTGGTTATAGATTGCGGTTGTCACTCCCGTAAATACCGGTAACTGAATTGTGTGTGAACGTAACCGTATAATTTTTTACATTTTTTTTATTTCTGTACCATCAAGTTGTTTCAAACCTGTATGAATTTCTTTCTTCTGCTAAACACAAAATAAGATATTTCGATTAATGTCGGTAACCAAACAGTTGATGGACCCCATTGACTTCCATAGTATTTCAATGGGGTACATCAACTTTTTGTGGTTACATTTTAAAATTTTTAAGTGAACTATTCCTTTAAGGACTCAAATACAGAGCTAACGACAGTATTGTGCTGCTGTGTGAACGTGGCCAGTATGTGTTTGAGTTACAAATCTTTTAAGTGCACTGCCATAACAGCTGGTCTTACTGTCTGAGAGATGTGATCAATGCTACAGGCGTCAGACATTTTAAAGTCAGACCTGTGGCCTTTGGAGAAATGCAGAATGATGGATGAGCAGCATTCTTCATATCTTGTCTCCCCTCCAAAACACTTTTGCTCTCATTGACCTTGTCTCTTTCTACCCTGGAATGTTTTTCAGCCGCTGATAAAGGGACGTCCTCTCCTCTTCCTGTACCCTGTTTTTTTTATGTGTGGCACCCTGAAGCGCTAACCGTAGATTAGGGGAAATTGGTGCGGGAGAGCAAGATGGCTGCTGGAGGGCCCAGCGGGGTGATTTTAGTGACGAGTGAAGATTGGGTTTCAAAGTGGTTGAGAAATGCTACAGAGACGAGGTCTACGCTGAACACTGGGAAAAAGAGCCGTGGGTCATGTGTTATGGCTCTGAGCAGAAAAGAAAGGCCATATAGTGGCCATTTTACCGATGATGGAATGGCAGGTACCACCTCAGCACCTGCATTTGAGACAGTCAGAGAAGGTCATACAATCTCTCTGTACCCCTGGGTGGTCTCTGTGGTCATTTCAACACCTGAGAATACGGATGACATAATGTGACTGTTTGTGAGGTCTAGAAGGCTCCTTTTGTTTTGGACCTAAAATTCTTTTCCATGCAACTACTAACACTAACATTACTAATCTTAACACATCCTGGATATAAATAGGTAGCAAGGAGGTCCATAACCAGAACCATTCCCATTCATCTCAATAGCAGTTGCTCGGCTGCTGCAGGATTGCAGATTGTATTGTTCCAGATGTAACAGTACCGGTGAAAAGTTTGGGGTCGGTTTTTTAATGTTTTTGAAAGTCTCTTATTCTCACCAAGGCTTTATTTATTTGATCAAAATACAGTAAAACAGTTATATTGTGAAATAGAATTACAATGTAAAATAATTATTTTAAAATGTAATTTATTCCTGTGATGCAAAGCTGAATTTTAAGCATCATTACTCTAGTCTTCAGTGTCACATGATCCTTCAGAAATCATTCTAATATGCTGATTTACTGCTCAAGAAACTAAGAAACTTATTATTATCAATGTTGAAAACAGTCATGCTGCTTAATATTTTTGTAGAAGCTGTGTTAATTTTTTTTTTGAATATCTTGATTAAAAACATCAAAAAAGCATTTATTTGAAAATTACATTGAAAACATTATAAATATGTTTGGTGTCACTTTTTAAGCTTTTATCAGTTTAAAGTGTCCTTGCTGAATATAACAATTAATTAATTAATCCTACAGACCCCAAACTTTTGTGTACCAGCCAAACCAAAAGTTGTTTCCTCAAACAAGCAACCCTTCAGAAAACATAGTGCCAGCATTCATTCTAAAACTGGGATAGCTAACCGTAGGCCCATATGTTATCCTTTTCTCCCAACCAGAATGATTAACTACTGTATCTAAACCAGCGTCTAGCAGACAAACAGCTTCACGAGAAAGACCTGGCCAGCACTGAACTAGCACAAACCAGCCATGGAAGCCCTGATGAAGCTGAGCTTTTGTTGTTAACTCACGGGTAGATGCCACAGACTCTCCGGAACCTTCACAACCGTCCTCGTCATCACAATCGCCACTGCTCTCTCCACTGCCCCTGTCGTCCCAGGATTCCCTGTGCCCCACACCTGGCATGACCTCTTGGATCTCCTAAAAGGAAAAAGAAAAACACATCCCATCAGTATTTATCAGTATAAAACGCATGTGCATATAGAACAAGGTCCGATACATCCAATTCTGAACAAATTACAATAACGCGTGGGAACAAACAGATGATGAGAATTTGTTGTTATAATTATGAAAAGTTTGGAGTTGGTTATATTTTTTCTTGAAATGAACACTTTTATTCTGCACGGATGCATTAATTTGATCAAAATAAGGAAATTAAAATGTTACAAAATATTTCTATTTTAGATAAATGCTGTTTTTTAAATTGCTTTCAGCAAAGAATCCTAAAAAAATATATATATATATCACGGTTTCCAAAAAAATATTAAATCAGAGCAATTGTTTTCAACGTTGATAAGAAATATTACTTGAGAAATTTTGATGACGGAAATTGAAATATAGATCATTTCAATTTCAATGGATATGGTTTTTAATTTTGGATATTGCTTTGAATTGTTGCTTCACTTCTTAATTCTCTACGAAACAGCTGGTAGTACTAACTCAACAGCGAAGCTAGTGTATAAGGTAGGTTAACCACTTAAAAACAATGTTAAAAATATAGCTAGGTTAACCGACAGGTCTGGCCCAGGCACATCTGCGAACACAGGGTGTTTGGCATTTCTAAATCAAGCCCTGGACACCTCAAGCACTGGTTTAGGGCCACAGAGATGCTCCATGGGATGGGTGAAACTGGTTTACTATAGCGCAAGCAAATATATTTTTAACCTACACACACAAACTGTACATACAGTGGAGTCCAAAAGTCTGTGATTTGTCATTTCAACCTGAAAAGAAAGTTTTTAATTTTTCACTCAACTTTTCATTCAAATTATATAAAAAAATACATCATAGAGGCAATTTCACAACTGGTCTCAGATTTTTGGACCCCACTATAGGCCTACATCCAGTCAAATCCATTTCACTGCCATATTAATCTTTCCACTGACATTTCACTTCAGATTTTCCTTCTCGTTCAGTATAAGATTCTGACTATAGTAAAGTAAAGCATTTGATTTTAATCCTTCACTACCTGCTGAGGACTAAATGTCACAACATACATGCTATATACAATTCCTTGAAAGTCACTTTGCACAGAATTGCCCACTGGGGAAATAAATGTCAATGTAAAGGTCAAACTCACATGACCCTTTAACTTTTGAGTCAGCATTATCAGGAGTGGGCAGGCTGCACACGCTCACAGTGACCTTTCACCCCCTGCCCAGGGCTTACGAGTCAGCTAGAGACGTGAAGCTACAGATAAATATAGCAGGTTGGCCAGGAGTTAGACAGACAGATAAATATATAGATGATATTAATGGACAGAAATGACAACGGCTCCACGCACATGGCTCAACCCTTACTGCTGGGATTTCTAACTTTGTCCTGACAAAGCACACGGATGCCTTTCAGTCATGTGCAGATTGACGCAAACACAGAAGATGACACGTAACCTCAACTGGTGCTCTGGAGAAAGTGTTTCAGACATTGCAAATGCGTCAAAATGCACACACTCAGACCTTTTCTGGGTTTTTTTTTATTAATGGTCTCCTATGGAAGTACTTATAAACAGCCAATATAGTAATATGTGTGCTAATAAGCAACTAGTCAATAGTGAGAATTGGACCCTAAACAAAAGTGTTACCAAGAATGTTCTATGATTCAGTGTACAACCTTTGAAATCAACAACAAAATATACAGAATTTTTTTTTCTAAAATCTATAAGTTTGTTATTTTATGCTCACCAAGTATGATTATACTGGGAGTCATTTGCATTTACCAACCACTTTTCCCCCACTGCTGTCCGTGCCATTATTAGAAAAGCCATGTGACCCTTTTGTGGGTCATGACCCACCAGTTGAGAACCACCAATCTAGAAACTGAGCTTACAACTTGCAGGTAAAATCCTACTCACAATGCTTTCTCTGAAACTCCCGGTCATGATGGCAAATGCTTTTCAGCATCCTGATGCCAAATCTATTCCTGTGTGCTAATCTATTTTATTGGTAGGTACATAGTACTCCTGCATTGAGAACATGCCCTGCCGCACTATCAATAGACAAACACACACTCGCTCAGCCCGGTACAGACACACACCTCCTCAGCCCTAGCATAATGAAACATATAATGGAAACATATCATGGAAAACCAGATTTTCTCTGCTCTATGGAAATAATAGAGTTGGATGTATACAGACATACTCCAACACAGTTTTCCAGCCTACCCGATTTTAGGGGAACTGATTATGATTTCACACAATCAAGAAGTGTGCGACACAGAACTATATAGGCAATAACACAGTGTTTCCTAGCTGAGTGACAGAACTAATTTTGTTAACCGAAAAGAGAAGATTGAGTGGCTGTTCAAGATGCATGTCTTGCTTCTTTTTCTTTTAGAGAATCCTGAACAGAAAGTCCCCAAACAAATCTTAAGTTAGCTATTCTCAATACAAACCATTTCTTAAAAAAAATATGAAAAATTTGACTATTAAACCTATGGCTAATTACCAAAGAAAATGCTGTTTCTTAAATAACTAAGAATTGATTCAATTAAAGGCACAGAACAGATTTAAAGTGCACAATGATATTTGTATTTAAATCATTATAATCACCCCTAACATAAACATATTTGCTGTAGAAATGCAGATACAGGGTTCTTAGTAAATATGAAAAGGTATGTAATTCAATGTTTTAATAATAAACAAACTATTCATAGATGAAAGGTACTCAATTTGGTCTAATTCAACTTTATTTACACCTATATGCTTTTATTCATGTAAAGCAAAACTTTGCCTATTCTACTCAAGTGTGCTTGATTCAATCATTCAGAACTATAAGCAACCATATGACCGCCCATATTACTCTTCAAATAACATTAACAAGTACAGTATGTGCTTGCCAATCATAACAGAGGTCATTTACATACCAAAGTTATAAAGACAGATGAGGGTAGAAAATTACCATTCAAAACTAAAATAAAGTCTGTTTATGGCAATAAAACTTACAGCCTGAATAGAAGTGACCTTTTAAATGTTACTCTGACCAAATAAATGGAATTGTATAGCAATCAAATCTAAATGTTCAAAATGAATAACTAATCAAGTTTAAATAAACATATTTCCTCATTTGCACTTTCTGTACTCCAATTAGCTCCATAAAAGTCAACCACTGCTTATAAACAAGTCTCAGAAACGAGTATTTTTTTATCAAAGCCCTTATAGACCAATTAACCTTGCAATCATGCAAAGTAGCCAAATGAATAATTGAATTACATATGCGTGTGGTAATGGACTGGCTGGCAGTGTCGTGACTGAGTCAGCAAACCTGTGGAGATCTCAACCAATACGGACAGTCTCTAAAATGCATTAAATGGAAAGCGCTCTGGACTCAGTTCCCGCTAAAGCTCTCTAATTAGACACACTGTAAAGAATTAATTAAAGAATGAAAGACTGCAGTGACCATGGAAACAGCTTATTAACTGGCTGAAGGCCAAGTTATCTTGGCCTCTCTTTACTTATAATTATGTGAATGACAAAGCGACACATTATTGAAGCTAAAACTGCCAAGGTTGACACGTTAGATTGAGATTAATTAAAAATGTTCCAACTTTGTTTTCAGAAATTGAAAGACGAGACAAAATGATTTATGGCAATCAACACTTAACTTTCTGAACCTGGAATAGTCAAGCTCAAGGTGATGGAGTTGATTCCTAGGGAACATTTGGGATTTAGATAACAGTTTCGTGCCAACCAAGTTGATTGAAATTATGCTTGTTAGAATATGAGACCTAAATGATTAAAGAACTAAAGATCAACCAACTTAGGTGCCCTTAGATTTACTGCCCTATTTGACTATAGCCACCCTGTTGAGTACAGAGCTGTGCAAACTGAGAATGTCACATCTCACGCTCTATATACTCAATAAGGCAGATATCATAATGGGAGTTCAATGTGCAACTAAAATCATCGCCTGTGTGTGTCCCTCTCTTCCTGTTCGCAAACGATCAGAGCCAGAATTCACATCCTAAGAGAGCAACAATCACAGCTAGCCCTGCCATCTGCTCCAAGACGTTTCCAAAGTGAGATCGGACAGCCTCCAGGTTAAATATTGCAATGGGAACATTCCTGCAAAAGTCACTATTGATACAAGCATGTGAACATATACATAAATATCTACATAAAACACTGCAAAAAAATATTTTCTTAAGAGTGTTGTCTAAAGAAAATATCTAAGCATCTTTGAAATAATTTTTCTAAAACTCAACAACAACAAAAATCACGAAAGCAAAACGTAATTCAAAATATATAGTATAGGCTATACCATTCAAAGGTCAAGGGTTGGTTTTATTTTTGTAAGTCTCTGAGCCCCTAAAGGGACAAAAAATTGAGATGGGAGAAAAAATTGAGATTCAATGCTTTTCAAAGTCAATGCTTTTGAGTTTCCCCGCAACTGTTTTGCGTTCCCCCAGAAACTTTGCATTCGCTCGCAAAATGTTTGCGTTCTCCCGAGAAAATTTGCGACCGCTTGCAAAACCTTTTGAGCTCTTTGTGTGAGTGAACAGAAGTTTCTATACGGGGAACGCAAAGGTTTTCATTTATTCCTGTGATTGCAAAGCAAATATTTTCTATTTTTTCAAACATTATCCTTCAGAGATCAGTCTAATATGCTTATTTGCTGCTCTAAAAACATTTATTATAGTTATCAATATTGAAAACGTTTGTGCTGCTTAATATTTTTGTGGGAGCCTTGATTTTTTTCACGATTTTTTATAAGCTGAAAGTTAAAAAGAACAACATTTATTTGAAAAATAAATAGTTTGTAACAATGTAAAAGTCGTTACTGTCACTTTTGATCAATTTAATGCATCCTTGCTGAATAAAAGTATTCATTTCTTTCAAAGAAAATGTAGCTTCTCATGTAAATTTATCTTGCGGTAGAAGTTTAGATATTTCTACTCCGAAATAATGAGAGAAATACTGATTCCGATCATTTTTCTTGCATGTTTTACACTGCCTTTCTGATTGATTAAAAAACCTCTAAAGAAAGCTTTACATTAAACAATAAGATGTCTGAGATATAACCAGGGCAATATGAATCCAATCCATCCACCTATTCACTGTCTTCATGTACAAAAAAAAAAAAAAAAAAAAAAAAAACCCAAACAAACCATCAACCTAACGTATGCCAATATTGGCTTAGCACAGTATTTTACTTTCAGTGGGGGCAATGGAAGAAAAATAAAAAAGGAAAAGCTTGACGGTGGACGATAAAAAAAAACACCAAATCTGATCCGACTGTTCAGACTTTCCAAATCTGATTTTAATCGGATTTCAAACCACATGCAGATGTGGTTTGTATCAAATCTCATGTTTTTTTCTGCTGTTCAGACTACAATATCAGGAAACAAATCTGATTTTTGCTGCATGTCTGAACAAAGCCGATGTAAAAACATCTTGCTTGTCCAGCTTTTAAATGATAATATTTCATGTGCTAAAATAAGTAATCTGTAAGTTCAGAATGAATAAGGTCTCTCTTTTCCACTGTGGAATCGTCCAACAACAAATCAGGTACTTACTCTGTAAATGTTTTCAAAGCAGTAACTCCTAAAAATATACAATAAACCACTCTAACCAGAAACCTTAAAAGACCTCAGAAGCTCTCTCTCTCACACACACACACACAGGTCCAGTGGAATGTACAAGATTCAATTCCTTCCCATATGCACTAAACTTTCTATTCACCGCAAAGCCCAGGTTTCCAGAGTGACCGATCCTCTTGTAAGAGCAAGTCGAGGTGTGTGTGTATGTGTGTGTGTAAGTGGCTAATAGTTCATGCTGGTTTGTTGAACAAACCCCAGCAGGGTTCAAGAAAACACATTCCAGGAGTTAATGACCAAAATGAGGGTAAAATATTACATATTTACCACACCCTGGCATCCAGTGAGGGAATGAGAGAGGGGGAGTGAAAAAGGAAGAGAGACAGACAGACAGAAGGAGAGAGAGAGAAAGTGATCGGGTTTATAAATCTGTGTGAGAGTAGGACAATAGCTCACTAGAGAGCTGACAAACATGCAAGAAGACATTCTTAAGACATTAAAGGGCAACAGAGCAGCAGTGTGTGCATGTGTGAGGCCAAGCTTTCTTTCTCACGACTCCCTGAAGAGGGTTTTTGCTGCTTAGATTGAGCTCTTCGCTCTCGTGAACACACACACACACTGGTGTGTGTAGTTGACAGTCCCACCCTCTCACAGCCAGACTCCATCACCTCATGAGGACCAGTACAAGAGACTGCTGACAGAGAGATGGAAAGAGAAAGAGACAGACATAATAATGGAGAGACAGACAGATAGATAGACAAAGGTTACATAGGCAGAGAGAAACAGACAAGTAATAAATAAATGCAGCCTTCGGGAACATATAGTGAAAGAAAGAAAGAAAGAAAGAAAGAAAGAAAGAAAGAAAGAAAGAAAGAAAGAAAGAAAGAAAGAAAGAAAGAAAGAAAGAAAGAAAGAAAGAAAGAAAGAGGAAAGAAAGAAAGAAAGAAAGAAAGAAAGAAAGAAAGAAAGAAAGAAAGAAAGAAAGAAAGAAAGAGCAAGTGAAAGCAAGAGCAAGAGCAAGCAAAAGAAAGCAAGCAAGAAAGAGCAAGAGTTAGAGCAAGCAAGCGAAAGCAAGAGTGGGTGAGCGAAAGGAAAGAGCAAAAGAAAGAGCAAAAGAAAGAAAGAAAGAAAGAGCAAAAGAAAGAAAGAAAGAAAGAAAGAAAGGAAGAAAGAAAGAAAGAGCAAAAGAAAGAAAGAAAGACAAAAAAGAGAGCAAAATAAAGAGCGAGTGAAAGAGAGAGCAAGTAAGCGAAAGAAAAAGCTAGCAAGAGAAAAAGCAAGAAAGAAATAGGAGTGACAAACAGCAGTGAGTATGAAAGCCACAGAATGCCCTCTCTTTTCTCTCTGTCACGTCTCCAGCTCTCATGTTAGTGACATCCACTCCTGAAGGAAAAGGGATTTCACAGACATCAGAGCGCCTGGCAAACACACTCACATTTTCCGCGGATGCAAACTATGTGCTGCTTGGATGGAGCCATAAGGGAGTCATGATTTCACATGCAGCTTTGTGAAATACTGTCCATCCGACAGTAAAAGAACATGATAGAACACTGTCAAGAGCCATCAGGGGCCTGTGAGAGCTGAACATCAGATTATTATCTGAGAATCACAGAGAATAAAAATGTATGGAATGAACAAGAATAACCAGACAAAATGAGACTAGAGGAGAGCTGAGTGCAGAGGAGATGAGGAAGAAAAGAGAAGAAACGAGAGAAGAGATGCAGTGAAAGGAGAAGAGATGCAGTGAGAGAATAAGAGATTAGATGCAGTGAGAAGAGAGGAGAAGAGAGGAGAAGAGATGCAGTGAGAGGAGAAGAGAAGAGATGCAGTGAGAGAATAAGAGATGAGATGCAGTGAGAAGAGAGGAGAAGAGATGCAGTGAGAAGATAGGAGAAGAGATGCAGTGAGAAGAGAGGAGAAGAGATGCAGTGAGAGAAGAAGAGAGGACATGCAGTGAGAGGAGAAGAGAGGACATGCAGTGAGAGGAGAAGAGAAGAGAAGAGATGCAGTGAGAGAAGAAGAGAGGACATGCAGTGAGAGGAGAAGAGAAGAGATGCAGTGAGAGGAGAAGAGAAGAGATGCAGTGAGAGGAGAAGAGAAGAGATGCAGTGAGAGGAGAAGAGATGCAGTGAGAGGAGAAGAGATGAGATGAGATGCAGTGAGTAGAGAGGAGAAGAGATGCAGTGAGAGAGTAAGAGATGAGATGCAGTGAGTAGAGAGGAGAAGAGATGCAGTGAGAGAGTAAGAGATGCAGTGAGAGGAGAAGAGAAGAGATGAGATGCAGTGAGTAGAGAGGAGAAGAGATGCAGTGAGAGAGTAAGAGATGCAGTGAGAGGAGAAGAGAAGAGATGAGATGCAGTGAGTAGAGAGGAGAAGAGATGCAGTGAGAGAGTAAGAGATGAGATGCAGTGAGTAGAGAGGAGAAGAGATGCAGTGAGAGAGTAAGAGATGCAGTGAGAGGAGAAGAGAAGAGATGAGATGCAGTGAGTAGAGAGGAGAAGAGATGCAGTGAGAGAGTAAGAGATGCAGTGAGAGGAGAAGAGAAGAGATGAGATGCAGTGAGTAGAGAGGAGATGAGATGCAGTGAGAGAGTAAGAGATGCAGTGAGAGGAGAAGAGAAGAGATGAGATGCAGTGAGTAGAGAGGAGAAGAGATGCAGTGAGAGAGTAAGAGATGAGATGCAGTGAGTAGAGAGGAGAAGAGATGAGATGCAGTGAGAGGAGAAGAGAAGAGATGCAGTGAGAGGAGAAGAGAAGCAGTGAGAGGAGAGGAGAAGAGATGCAGTGAGAGGAGAAGAGATGCAGTGAGAGGAGAAGAGATGCAGTGAGAGGAGAGGAGAAGAGATGCAGTGAGAGAGTAAGAGATGCAGTGAGAGGAGAAGAGAAGAGATGAGATGCAGTGAGTAGAGAGGAGAAGAGATGCAGTGAGAGAGTAAGAGATGCAGTGAGAGGAGAAGAGAAGAGATGAGATGCAGTGAGTAGAGAGGAGATGAGATGCAGTGAGAGAGTAAGAGATGCAGTGAGAGGAGAAGAGAAGAGATGAGATGCAGTGAGTAGAGAGGAGAAGAGATGCAGTGAGAGAGTAAGAGATGAGATGCAGTGAGTAGAGAGGAGAAGAGATGAGATGCAGTGAGAGGAGAAGAGAAGAGATGCAGTGAGAGGAGAAGAGAAGCAGTGAGAGGAGAGGAGAAGAGATGCAGTGAGAGGAGAAGAGATGCAGTGAGAGGAGAAGAGAAGCAGTGAGAGGAGAGGAGAAGAGATGCAGTGAGAGGAGAAGAGATGCAGTGAGAGGAGAAGAGATGCAGTGAGAGGAGAATTATTTTCTTTTTGGCCGTGTAACCCTTCCTAGATTGATGGGCAGCAACAATTGCTTCTCTGAGATCATCTAAGATGTCTTTCCTCCTTGGTATTGTGTTAACACACACCTGCATGCTCCAGACCAGCAAACTGACACAACTTCTGCTTTCATAGAGTTGGTCACACTTGCTGATGATCAATACATCAATGGCATTTGATTAGCAGTGCCTGACTGCTACTTACCCTCTTAATTCCAATGGAAGCAGGTAGGGTGTACTTCGTTTGTCACACATGGCTTCTCCACTTTGGCCTAGTTTTTGTTAAATCAACCATGAGGTGTAATATGTTGTGTGTTGTTGTTCATCTGAGCTTGTATTTGCCTAATTTTAAGAACTGCCAAGGACCAGATGATTTTTTATTATGTCCTGATATGTAAAACTATAGAATTCAAAAGGGTGTCCTTTCTATTTCACAAGACTGTATATATTCAGTCAATATATATCATATATATATATATATATATATATTATCAATTATTTTTTGGGATTGCAGTAGGCTACTTGACTTTATTTAAATATGGTTAATTTTCATTTCATAATGCAAACAAATCCTAAAATATATACGTAACAAGAATAAAACGTTCTATATTAAATTGATTATTAAATATGTAATTATGTAAAAAATAATCTTGGTGTAAAATTTCCTCATTAGTGTTTGGCCCAGCAGGTTAACTAAGGGGCTCCCATTTATTTTATGTATTTACAAAACAAACAAACAAACAAACAAACAAACAATTCATCTAATTAGATTTTAAAGCTAAAACTTGAGGCAGTTTGTCTAAATAAACAGCATCCATGAATTCCACAATCATTTAAAATGCAAGAGAGAAAACAAGATAATTCCTCACAGACTAAATTAATAACATATTTACATTTATGCCTATTCATTCAGCAGAAGCTTTTCTCTGAAATGACTAACAAATGAGTTGACCAGGACAGTACAGGCTGGAACAGATGCGAAACATTCATTAGTTATTTAAGTGCTCTCAGATTCGTAACACTCACAGCTTGATGCTAAAGCAATAAGCCTAAAAGGCCACACGTTAAAGTACCTTTACTACAGTTATAGTTAAAGAGTTGCTTAAATAAATGTATCTTAATGTTTACATATTTATATCGAAAAATGACATAATACTGATTCAAATGTTTTTTTTCTGCAATAGAATGAAGCTAAAACTGAAATATTAATCACAGTAAACAATTCTACCACTAAATACTTCATTAACCTAATTATATGCTGCTTACAAGCTACTCTCATTAATATGAATTCATGTGTAGTCACTGGTGTGCATATATCGTTTAAAGTGCAATGGCATTGAAAGTGGCGCATTTAATCCCCTTTTAATCTTCACTGGACTGTTGTTGATATTATGCCCACATTAAACTCAGATATGTTCATATATGTGATGCGCAGCAGACGGGCAGTAGTGAGTGTTGAGTGAGCTCTTTATAGAGCTGTAGATCTCTCTACCCACTTCAAACAGTGTGTTTTGTTCTCCCTGAGGCCTCAGACAAGAGACAAGCCTTTGATACAGAAAACGACTATACTGCGGTCACACACACCTGATACCCTGCCGGTACAGAATGGACCGTTAAGTAAAATACAGATCAAGAGATAAACCAGACTAACTGATCAACACACACATTTGACCCCAATCAGACAGATGACTGAAACAATCAACACTGCACAGTGTGTGTGTGTGTGTGTGTGAGAGAGAGAGAGAGAGAGAGAGAGAGAGAGAGAGAGAGAGTGAGAGAGTGTGTGTGTGTGTGTGTGTGTGTGTGTGTGTGTGTGTGTGTGTGTGTGTGTGTGTGTGTGTGTGTGTGTGTGTGTGTGTGTGTGTGTGTGTGTGTGTGTGTGTGTGTGATACCGATGCGTGTGATTTAAAAGGTGAGTATTTCAGCACCAGGTTGTAACAAATGAAAATGAACAAAAATAAAAATATATAAAACGGAACCTAAATTAACAGTTTATCCTAAATGAAAATGAGCATAATTTATTCAGCACAAACTCTGCAACAATAATATGTGAGCAGCATGTATGCAAAAGTTTGTATTTTTGGGGAAATTATTTGTATGTGTGGTTAGTGATTATTGTTTAATTATTTTTTAAGTCACTGAAATAAGGCCATAAAACCTCAATATAACAAGTCCGAAATTAAATTTTCCATTAAGGGGCAATATTTGCTCCCTGGAATTGATTTCCAGAGGCATTTTTTTTACCTTTGCCAGAGCAAATTTTATAATTACCTTATTAAATGTATCAGTGGTGGTGTTGTTTTTATGTCAAATACTTAAATTGAACCAATCAATCACAATGCTATAGTCTAGACTGTTACCAATCACATTTTCTTTAACATCAACAAAAGCCATCTTTATTGAACAGAAGCTGCATCTGACATGGCATTGTGTTTATGTACACAGACTGTTAAATGCTGCTTATGTACTAAATGTATTTACACAACAACTGCATCATGTAAATAGCCCATGAATTAAAAAACAGGAACTCAGAGAGTGAAGCTGCAATATTATGACAAAAACCTTATTGCATACGCATTTATAGGATTTTCCTTTTCAGACACAAAATTTATGGGAGGAGGATACTTAAATGAATCATGCAAGATTATTTATAAAATTTGCACTACTTATTATACTGGTATTTGCGCCATTATTTACCACCCCAAAAAAGCAAGACAGTAATTTGCGCTGCTTTTGGTAGATTGAGTTGGTCATTATGGAAATGATCCGTCTGCGTCTTTGTTCATTAATTTGCGTGTCATCAGTAGATCACGCGCAGACCTTTCCACTCCCATCTGCGCTTTTTTGGAATTGTGCTCTCATGCTAATTTTCCCTGTTTAGTAAATCTGGCCCTATACCTCACACAAAGCTATCCTGTTTTTTACCGCTTACTTTCATTGTTTTAAAAAAAGAGCCTCTTGCTAAACTTCTCCTTTCATGTTCCATGGCAGAAAGTCAGTCACACAGGTTTGGAACAGCATGAGAGAGAAAAACGTATTTTCATATTTGGGTGAACTATTCATTTAATTGATGTGGTAGCTCGAGAGCAAAATCCACACAAATGTCCTGGCAGTCCAAACAGGACGGCTAATAAATGAGTTTTCTGTAATGCAGTAAAGCAGACTTTCTGTACAGCAAGTGTTAGAGAACAGTAGTGCCGCAGGTCGACACTAGCCAAGCCTGGTCTAAAAGTGAAAACCTCTTCTCCGTATAGTCCACATTTACAATCATGAGTGTGATGACATGCTGTGTGTGTGTGTGTGTGTGTGTGTGTGTGTGTGTGTGTGTGTGTGTGTGTGTGTGTGTGTGTGTGTGTGTGTGTGTGTGTGTGTGCGTGTGTGTGTGTGTGTGCGCATGTGTGTGTGTGTGCGTGTGCGTGTGTGTGTGTGTGTGTGTGTGTGTGTGTGGTGGAAAACACACATACACACACCATAAGAACAGAGATGCTATTGAGTCTCCACACCCAAAAGCAACTGTGCCGCTGGCCTGTCCTCCAGATTCCATCAGGGATATTTACGGGGAATTAGACATATTTATTAAGCTTTAACGGGAGGGGAAACACAAGAGATGTGAAGAAAACGTCTCTAATAATGATTTCAAGCTACACCAAAAACTCTATAGTGTGAAAAAAACTTCCTTGACAGTTTTCTGGTAAGGGACTATCAATGACAACCTCGAGATCACCTCAAGCCTCTTAACTGACACGTTACACTTTTATACACACATTAAGTGAGTGTGTGAGAGTCTACAGTATGTGTGTATGAGGCAGACTAAACCGTCTGACAGTATGCTCTTATGCACTCCATTTTACTATCACTCTAAAAGAAGGTGCAAAAGAAGGTATGAACGAATGAACGAACAAAAAAGAAAGTGAAAAGGAAACTGCAATGGAAAGTATGAGCAGATTAAATAGTTAGTGAGCATTAGAAAGAGCTGAAGAGAAAAGAGTTAAATATAGAAAAAAGAAAAAGAAAGACTAAGAGAAAAAAGAAAGAGTGAATTAAATAGAGCAAAAGAAAAAGTGAAAGAGTGAAAGAAACAAAGAGTGAAAAAAAGCTAAAGAAAGATTGAAAAAAACTGAAAGAAAAAGAAAGAGCAAAATAAATAGTGCAAAAGAAATATATAGCAAAATAAAATAAAAAAGTATTATTCAATTAAAAAGAGCAAAATAAAAAGAGCAAAATAAATAACAAAATAAAGTGAAAGAAAGAAAGAGCAAAATAGAGAGAAAGAAAGTGAAAGAAAGAAAGAGCAAAAGAAGAAAAAGCGAAAGAAAATAAGAGCTAAAGAAAGAGAAAGAAAAAGAAAAAGATCAAGTGAAAGCAAATCAGAGCGAAAGAAAGACAGAGCAAGAGAAAAAGAAAGAGTTAAAGAAAATGAGAAAGCAAAAGGAAGATCGGAAAAAGAAAGAGTGAAAGAAAAAGAATGAGTGAAAAAATCAGAACAAAAGAAAATCAGAGCGAAAGAGCGAGCAAAAGAAAGAAAGAAAGAAAGAAAGAAAGAAAGAAAGAAAGAAAGAAAGAAAGAAAGAAAGAAAGAAAGAAAGAAAGAAAGGAAGAAAGAAAGAAAGAAAGAAAGAAAGAAAGAAAGGTTTCAGAGGGAAAACACACTGTTGCCACACAGCGCCTCAGGGGATTCTGGGGAAATCATCTTTTCTTCTGAAAGTCTTTCAGTGTCCGTCCTGATATTAGCATGACAAAAACAGCACTTTACCATCCAAGATGCCCTGTTTTCTGAACCTCTGCTCTTTTCAACTCTCTCGTTCTCTCTGTCACTCTCTCCGTTTCTTTAACCACACACTCCCCCATTCAAACCTCCAAAGAACACGGGATCAATTTATCCGTTCTCTTCTCTGTAACACTGCATTCCTCTGGTGGTTTTTACTATTCTTAATCAGAATAGGAAATCAAATATTTCTGTTTAGAAAGTCTCTCACCATCTGGGAAAAAGAAATTCATAACTTTATCAGGGTGAAACAGCGGTGAATATGAGAGAGAGAGACAAATACAATAAACTTTATGCTCTTCCCTTATCAGTAATTTTCCATAAATTATTTCATTTCTCTGTTAGTTTAAAGGCAAGTTGGAAATAAGTGATCTGATGGCTATCAGACATGACAAACAGTCAAACCCAGAACAGTCAAATGGACTTTACCTTATTACTTGCAGGCAGTAATAAGGTATAAGTAATAAGTAAAAAATATTTTGCATTTTAACAAAATATTACCATTTTCCATTCTACAATTTTTTTTTTTTTATCCAAATCAACAGAAAAAAAGATAACGTACTAATATTATAACTGAAGCTGCTTCTATATTAGCAACACCGCATTTCTAAATTATAAATCCATTTCCAGCTTAAGATCGCTTTGACTAACTGGATTATTTTCATTGTATTATAAAACTGAATACAAATACGCATGCGTTTCAAAGCCGTTGTGTATATACTGTGTGTATTAGTCCGTTATGTTCTCACACTTGTTTACTGATGATGTCACCGGTTCACAAGGCAGTCAGATGACCACTCTGCACAGATTCCCTCTACAGCCCCCCTGCCAGTCCTCATTTCTCCTCTTTAATCCTTTACTTCCCATCCGAATCAGCCTAACTTCCACATGTGACCTGTAAAACTCCAATCCTCCACAGTCAAAGCTGTAAAACACGTCTCCGAGTCTGTACCGGGTGCCGGTAATTAGGTGGACGCTTCATCTGTTAGTTCATTTTGAAGAACATCAGGACTTATTGTTTAATTCACATCTGAAAAAGAAGCATCTGCCCTTGTTTTCTGCCACGCCGTTAATGCATGACTGCCCCATCAGGTCTATCAGAATGAGAACAGGAAGAAGTTTCTGAAGGCATCAGCACATTTCTTCACTTTTCTTCAGACTGCCTACAGCAGGACGACAACGCGGTCTGATGTGATTATCGTTGGAAAAGTTTCGATTTTTTTTTTTTTTTATAAAAGTTTGCAAAAACACAAAATATAAATTCACAATAAATCAAACAATGCATTAATTAGCGTTTTGCATTTAGTGGTCTTAAAGGGATAGTTCACCCAAAAATTAACATTTTTGTCATCATTTACTACATTTACTGTTACCAAACAGTTGGTGGCACCCATTGGCTTCCATAGTATTTATTTATCCTACAATGGAAGTCAATGGGTGCCGTCAACTGTCAGATTGAGGACGGCAACAGGAACGAGCGCAACTTACAACGCAAGTTGATTTTCCACATTTTAATATTCTTCTGTGAAATACAAAAAGATCTTTTAAAATACGATAGTTCAAAATATCTTCTTTTGTGTTTCACTGAAGAAAGAAATGCAAAGTGCAAACAGATTTAAAATTACATGAGGGCAACATGATGACAGAATTTGTATTATTGGGTGAACTATTACTTTAAGATGTGGCAGATATGTGCAGTACCATCAGACAATCATCATATTCCTTACCATGTTGAAGAGCTCGAGTTTGTTTTTGACATCCATAAGCACAGGGTCAACACTTCGGACCTTTACTTCTGGGTTCTGTCTTTGAGCACGAACTCCATTGCCCACCATTCTTGCAGTATAACTGAGAGAAAGAGACAAAAACATCAAGAGATGGTCAGCTGTTATTTGCACCATGAAGCCTCAGCAGAAATTGACCTTTGGTTGAGGTCCCTTGAAAGCTTAAATCTTCAATCTACTGTTTGGCTTGACCAGGATACGGACGGCATTCTGTCCTGACACCTTAGGAGATCAATATGGCTTGGACTTCTAGATCCCCTGACAGAAATGATGCATTATAAAGTCTAATTGTTGGTGTGTGTGCTGTGGGAGGTGTCAGTTGGAAGTATGTGAGAGTATTGATGAGATAGTGGGTGAGAATAATAAAAAAAAAGAGAAGGAAGGCCAATAAATGAAAGTTAGAAATGAGGCTAATTAGAGTCTTGTAAGAAGCCATTAAGAAATGTGTCTGAACTGCTAAAGGCTCCCACACACTATAAAGGGTCGATTTTGTACCCAATTCTCCCCTTCTGACAATCCTAGGTAAAGTCCCCATTATCTTGATGGTTCTACAGATTATTAGATCAGATTTTCCTATGGTGTGAGTTGTGTTAAGAAGAACGTCGGGGCTGCACTGATCTCAAATAGTAAATTGTTGAATATTTACAATCAGAAATGCTGTTGTTTGGCGTGAACCCCAAAGACAAACACACGCAATCTGTAGATTGTCACATGGAACGAAACGAGACTCAATCAGAAAGCGAGCTGACAGAAGACGGAGGCATAACATCCAAAACCTTTTCTTTTTTCCCCGACAAATTTTCGGTAAAAAACAGTCCAAACACTATTATCGCCATTTCTTTTTGCCCGTCGTCCGCCATGTTTGTTTGCTCTGAAATCACGTTTGACCATTAGAAATGTTGTGATATTTCCTATGTTCACAAGCGGAACTCTTGTTGTTGATGAATGGAATCTGTTCGGAATCAGGAATGGAATCAGATCGTGGCACTCCACTCACTATAGAAACAAAACTGTTAAATCTACATTTTTGGTCTCTCACATTTTGAAAATCTGATAATATTTAGTGTGGGCAAGCCTTTACATACTGCAAGAACAGGGGTGCGAGATCTCGTATTAACAGAAAATATTAGATAATTGCCAAATGAGAAAGACACAATGAATGTCTAACAGTCCGGAAGGAAAGTGAGATGCAGTAAACAAAACGATTAAGTCAGACGAAAAGTGAATGATACAGAGAAGAAAAGATAGTGGAGATACAGTAACAGGAAAGGTTTGACAATACGTGATTAAGGTGAGATTTGTTGTTCCTGAAGGTTTATATTGAGGTCTGTTGTTTGCGTTGAGGTCTGTTGTTCTTGAAGGTTTGCGTTGAGGTCAGTCAGTGTTGTTATTGTTAACTGAAACAATAATGACTGAAAGTAGAGAAGCTAATTCAAAATATGAACAAATCCTATAATAGTGAGTACGTTGTTTTTGAGGGTTTGTGTTGAGGCACATTGTTCCTAAGGGTTTGTGTTGAGGTTGAGATGCATTGTTCTGGAGGTTTTGCTTTGAGGCACATTGAGCCATTTATCAATCTAACGTAAAAAAAATGTATCAATCTAAAAATAAAACCAGTCACAGGGGTCAATTTTTTTAAATTGAGATTTGAGATACAACTACTGTATTAGAAAATCTGGAATCTGAGGGTGCAAAAAAAATCAAAACACTGAGAAAATCGCATTTAAAGTTGCACATTTATGTTCGCGATTGTGCTGCATTCACTCACAAAAATAAATGTTTTATATATTTACAGTAGGAAATTTACTAAATATCTTCATGGAAAATTATCATTATCCTAACGATTTTTGGCATAAAAGAAAAATCAATCATTTTGACCCATGTATTGTTGGCTATTGCCACAAATAAACCCGTGCGACTTGTGACTGGTTTTGTGGTCCAGGGTCACTTATGCAGTTTATTTTATTCCTTTTATATAATTTGATTTAGTTGTTCTCCATCCACAAGCGCTGTTGTTTATGAAACTATTTGCGAATGTAAGGCTAAACCCCTGTAAAAAAAAAAATAGGTCTTTTTTAGGTATTTTTAATAGGTCAGGGTCACAGTCACTCGTCTACTCTAATTTTATTTAATTTGACATTCTAATCTAGTCATTTAACGGTTAATGATTGATTAATGAGCTTCGGTTGTCAGAGCTCGGTCAGGAAAATAATCGAACTGAACAAAATGCCGTCATTGCAATTTTTTTCACCAGATTTACTATGCTAACTTACGTAAGGTTCACGCTAACTCAAAATCGTGTGTACATGAGCTGAGACCTGACGTAAGATTTGATCGTAGTTGCTCACGTCCATATGACAAGTTTTGCGTGGAAACAGCCGCACGCCCAATTTTCTGCCATTCGATCGTTTCATAAATAAGGCCCATTGTTTCCGAGGGTCTGTGTTGAAGAATTTTGTCTTGAGGGTGTCTGTTGAGGCACATTGATCATGAGGGTTTGCGTTGAGGAACGTCGTTTTTCATGACGATTTGTACATTTTGAATCAGCATGATCAGTTCTGAGGTAAATTGAAACTGAAGCTGTATGGTATCAATTGGGCAGTTGTGTTTGGAGACCAGACTGAAGGATACACTAAAGTGCTGAATGAGCAGAATCACCTATTCCTGGCACCTTATTCTGGAGCAGCCACTGCACTAATGAACTGTCCATTCAGGACTCAATTACTGCAATGGACAAGCCACGGGGTGAAAGGATGAGTAGAAGAAAGAGAAAGTATTAGGACAAAGGTGGAGAGGAAAGTGTGAGCGACAGAAAAAGAGGAATTATCAGTTCATAATGGAAAGTTCACTGCTTTCCCAACAGCGAAGTCCTAAACACCTGCACGCACACACAGCATCCATCTCATTACAAGCGCAGTACACCTCTTTCTCGCTCTCTCATCATCATGCTGTTACAACATTTTTTGCCAATATTATTTCTGAAAGCGTGAATTTTCAACCCACACACTAAAAATACATTATTCATCACCCAATTTTAAGATGTGACGAGAACACACAAATAGAAGAAATATGCATATGGGGTTGTGTGTGACTGTGAATGTTAACTGAAATTTGTGTGGGTGCTCTTATTTTCAATATTGGATTACAGAGATAAATATGATTAAAATTATTCCTAATGCATGAAATGAACCCATGTTGTGGTCTAGCTCCACGCAAACTAACATTAACGTGCCTTACCCAAGGGCAAAATGGAGGTTGATCATGAATCATCTCTACAACTTACAAGACAAAAAACACTTCCAACGCCATAGCATTGACCAATGACTGGTTAAATAATGTTGCAACAATATTTAGTTCACATTATGCAATGTAAGATTCTTAGGATTAGATTTTTGTGTTTTGTTTTTGGTCAAATCTTTATGTCTGTCTCTAAATTGAGTTATTGAGTGGCAAAAGTTTTTCAATAAATCTATTTTAGTGCTGTAAACATGTTGCAATCCAACAAATATTTGATTCCTAGATGCATTTATTATATCAAATTCAGCTGGTTGTCGACTATAATGTTGCATCTAATATCATACCTCTCAGACTCACGTATCGTCTCATCTCATTATAGTGTTTTAAAATTATCCCTGTACTTTAACATGGTAGCATCTTGTGAAAAATATGGAAACATATTCCTGATGTGCTGATAATCTTATATTATAAAAACAATCTACAAGAGTAGCAGCTCAGAAACATTCACAATGAAAAGACATCTAAACTCATTCTGTATCCTCAGCCTTTAGTATTTCTATTTGAAAATTCATTTCACCTGATTTCAGAACAACACTGCGGATTAAATCTAGACATTTACCTCATATTCCAAACACTCACAACAATATACTCATAAAGTCTTACATACATACAGTAGACATACACAGGCAATCTTTTGCTGCTTCAATACGATGTCTCAATGAAAAAGTCTCTCTCTCTCTCTCTCTCTCAATGATGGTGTACTAAGAAAGCCTTTAATCCCTGGGTGTGACCCAGAGGAGAGAGTTAGAAGAGCAAGAATCCTAGAATCCTCCTTACTGAACAAACACACACACACACACACACACACACACACACACACACACACACACGCGCACACACACACATGCACACACACACACACACTATAAAGATTCCAACAGCTTTATTTGCTCAACATCCTTTATTGCAGGTTCGTTTTGCATTACTGTAATCTACTCTCCCTCAAAGAGGCAAGGATAAAGAGATTGTGATAAAAGAGGCCGGTCACTTTTCAGCAGCCTTGGATCTGGGAGTATTTTTCCGCAATTCATTTAAAAAAAAAAAAAGAAGAAGAAAAAAAGAAATAGTTTTAAGCTGTGAGCGAACTAAAACTAAATATACTGGAAAAACTAAGACTAAACGGAAAGGAGAAAAATTAACAGTCAAAGAGTGAAAATTAACCAAATTAAACAAATGGAAAATATATTTTAAATAAAAATATAAACATCTTAGACATGCAGCCTTATACACATAATTATATGAATACACACAAACAATGATGCAAACAAAAACAAACTTTAAATAAAAGCTAAAACCGCAGAAAATAAACATTAAAAGCATCTCTGACAGGATGCTGTCTGGTTCCCAGCATGAAGCAACTCATCCCAAACATCCCATAATCACTGCGTTCCCAGAGTTCCATGGCAACAGAGACGATTCCAAAAGCTTTGCAAAGCATATAAATGTCTCTGGTTGCAAGGTATTTGTAAGAAATCAAAAAGAGAAATGCAAAACAAAAGCTAACAATTTTGAGAAATATGTTGTAGATTCATCTGCATTCTTAAAAAAATGTCCAAAAATGTTCCAAATGTAGCCTGATCCCACAACAATAGTTTTTTAAGTTCCTTATGCCATAGAAGAAACTTTTTAGGTTCTATGGGTTTTCTGTTTCCTCTGTGTGCGTGTGTGTGTGTGTGTGTGTGTGTGTGTGTGTGTGTGTGTGTGTGTGTGTGTGTGTGTGTGTGTGTGTGTGTGTGTGTGTGTGTGTGTGTGTGTGTGTGTGTGTGTGTGTATATATATAATCCCAACGTGACAGTATTTGTGTGAGAGAGGAAGAGAAACAGAAATGAGATCTTAGATTGCAAACAGCAGAGCTGCTCTGTAATTAATGGGGCGGCAGAGAGTGAATGAGAACCACTAGAATGTGCAAATCTGATCTGGATAAATTAGAGGTTTGGAGCGCGATAAACTGGCAGAGAGGGCCGTGACACAGACATGTAAATTACAAGCTCAGAGTTCTCTAACTTTCTCAGAATATGCTGCTCTGCTGCCTGTGGAATGGACAGCTCTATTGTCCTCCTAACATCTTTCTCTTTCTCAGAGACACAATGGCAGTCTGCCTGCATGAGGACAAACCAGACAGAAAACAGCAATCACACACCGCCGAGCTGCTCTGTCAAGATTTGAGCTTAAGAGGGAGTGTGTCAATCATCTGAAGTGAGATGTCAAAGCCAAGTGTTGATAGCAGAATAAAGAATCAAAATCTATCTATTCATCCATCTTTACATTTTCTATATTCATCCATCCATCCACCCTTATATTTTTTTAAACCATCTGATCATCCAACTAATCATCTACTGTACCTAACATCTGCATATCATAACTATACTGTATCTGTCCATCTATCTATCACATTTTTTAGAAATCCATCAATCCATCCATCCATCTGTCCATCCATTTTTACATTTTCTAACCATCTATCTAATCATCATCTATCTATCTATCTATCTATCTATCTATCTATCTATCTATCTATCTATCTATCTATCTATCCATCCATCCATTTATCTCTCCAACTATCCATCTATCTATCTATCTATCCAACTATCCATATATCTATCTATCTATCTATTTAAATTTTAAAATGTTCCATCAACTACGTGACAATCAAAGATATCAGCAATGATAAGCCAAACTGACATCCCTCTGTTTTTTAAAACACAATACCATGCACAAACGAGTTTCATTGCAATTCAACACCATGTGACTTTCTACCCAACTGAAAAGCAGTTTCCGTTTTCATGCCATAGTTTTTGTCCGAGAAAATACAAACACAGCCTTAGGTTAAACATGGCAAGTCAGGCAGTTTTACCACTGAATTATGCAGGAACTCCATACAGGACCTACACAGTTCATGAATCTCAGAATAATGTATGATTGTGAAAACAATTATTGTTATCAAGAATCCCAATTAAACTCTTTACGCCTCAGTTTAATTTTCGCAGGGGAATCTGTGCCCTGATCTCAGGCTGTGGCTCAGAGTTAGCTCACTGTCTGCTAATGACTCGGTCGTTGGGTTTAATGTGACCATCTGGTTACTGGAAGGTTGTTTGGATCCAATCTCTTGTGCCATGCACAGACTCACAGAAGAAACTCTCAAAGACATTTGGCGAGTTCACCTCAGTCTCCGATGAAAAAAAACAAACATATAAGATAACCCAACAGGATCAGGAAATGTCACAAGTCTGATGTTTGAATTAAAAAAGTGTCTGTTTAAATCCATAAATAACACTTTAGGCACAGAGACAGACTTGCAGGCAGTGCCAAACACACATATGCGCTGAAAACGGATGCCAATCAATACAGACGGGAGACGAGCCAAATAAAACAAGACGTACACTGCTTAAAATAGACAGAGGTGAAGAGAAGGAATCCTATAGAGATGGAAAGATCAGGGAGTGTGAGAGGATGAGCAAATGGTGGAGATAAACCACAGAACAGAGCCCGAGCCGAGCTTGCCGCCCCAAGGGATGATGGGAAAGCAGACTGTGGCTGCCAGTGGCAGGGACAGATGCCCATGTGGCCAACAGCTGTATTGTGTGTGTGTGTGTGTGTGTGTGTGTGTGGTGCTTGGATCTCAAGAGAAAAGGAAATGGCATTGAGGTCAGTCCATTACACACACACACACACACACACACACACACAGCTCAAAGCGTCAATGTTTCCGCACTGAACATCAGCAGATATGCGTGTTGTGTGTTATTGAGTGCAATATCAATAACTCTCTCCATTAATGTTATGCAAACACACACACTGAGCATGATGGGGTAAAAAAACAGAGGGAGAGGGTAACTGAAGGATGGAGAGTGTATCTGAGGTAAGATAAGGAGTGGAAGGTGTGTGTCAGTGCAAAGAGACACACACACACACACACACACACACACTAGCAGGGTTAAGACCTCCCTCTAGAATATTCAGAAATAATGAATTTCGTGCTGTGGTTCAGGGCGTGGCGGTGAGAAATCATCAAATGATGAAGAAAGGCACTGTATTCAGGCACAAAACTAGCTACAAGCATCGAGAGTTAAGTCGCTGTGACAACTTAAAAATAGTTCAACTTTTTAAAAATACATTCAACCAGAAATGACAATTCTGAACCTGTATGACTTTCGTTCTCCTGTGGGACACAAAAGAAGATATTTTGAAGAATGTCTTACCCGTTTTTTCTCCATATAATGAGAGTCAGTAAGGTTCATTAACTTTAACTGCATGGACAATAAACACTTGTGCTCTGCAGAAAAAAGTGATGACAATGACATGAGGGTGAGTAACTGATTTAGTCATTTAGTCAACTGGTCATTAAGGAATCCCACCAACTTCCTATTTTAACTGTTCTATTGATCAACAAATACTGTAAAATGTGTGTGTATATATATATGAATGAAGGAGCATGTGCCACTGAAGACTGGCTGCTAAAAAAAATTCATTTAAAAATATATTTTTTTAATAAAATTTCGCAATATTTCTATTTTTACTGTATTTGTGATCAAATAAAGGCAGCCTTGGTGCGACTTTTCGGAAAAAAAATTTACCCACTCCAAACAGCATTCTTTATGAATCCGGCCAAGATAAAAAGAAACCCTCTGTAAACAGTTAAACAAGTGAACGAGTGAGTGAGAGTACAGGAAGAGGGTAAAAAAACACATGAGATTCCTATGATGAGCCTGTTATTCTAAATTAACTGAAGGAAGTGGCTGTTTATGGGAACATTTACTGGTCACTAGTTCTGCCTGGCCACTATTAAAGGCTCTTCCCTAAAGCCTGGCTCCCTGGTTGGCCGAGAAACCAATTTTACGCACACACACACACACATACACACACACACACACACACTAAAGCCCATCATTGTGTGTGCGTGACCCTGTGAATGTGGCATTAATTGGTCAGCGGTGACGCCCCATGCAGAGAACTTCCTGTTCTTTGAACTCAACCCAGTGTTTTTAAGGTCTCTTACACTTTCACTGTTCCCCTCATAATGTTGCACAGGTCAGCGGCGTACAGCAGTCAATGAGCTCCAGATAACACTGTAATGAGGGTGTGTGTGGAGGTGAAAATCCACTGAGATGTGTTCGCAATTATTTTGGAATTTCGGAAGCGAAACCCAGACCTCCCTTTTGCAGACTGACACACACCATCACTTACTCTCCCTCTCTCTCTCTCTCTCTCTCACACACACACACACACACACACACACACACACACACACACACACACACACACACACACACACTAATCATTTAGATGCAGCGGATGATGTCACTGCCTGAGATTGCATCCCTCTCGTTCTATCTATAGTAGTTCTGCAGCACTATTTCCAGCACTGGATTTAAAACACATTCCTGGGTATGCAGGGCAAAGCTAGAGAACTTTTAAACTCACTCCCTAAAGCGAGAGATGGGCAGAGAGAAAAGAGAGAAACAAAAAGAAACGTGAATAAGAGACAGACAGACAGACAGACAGACAGACAGACAGACAGACAGACAGACAGACAGACAGACAGACAGACAGACAGACAGACAGATAGACAGACAGATAGATAGATAGATAGATAGATAGATAGATAGATAGATAGATAGATAGATAGACAGATAGATAGATAGATAAAGTATCTCATTTTGGTGAATACTTTGAGTTTACATACTATATAGGCCTACTGCAGAACTAATATTGTAGTAATAGTAATAATATGCTATTTTAGTGATAAACTATCTTTAGCTGCAACTAAAACTAGTCTCGTTGTCGCCCCCTATTGCAGTATAATAGTATTACACTCAATTTCAACCTTCAGGTTCTTTCTTCAGATAAAAGAAAAAAGATGAATTCAGACTTAATAAACAACTTTGCAATGTGTCTTCTTACTATTCTCTCTTGTCCGAGTACAAACACAAACACACCAAATGTTAAAAACACACTTATGCAAGAGCTTGTTTCCATGAGCACATCTGGATTACAATGTAATCAAATAGAATACTGGAAAACACAAACCAGAAACAGTCCACTATACTATATGTAATCATTCTCACTGTGCTCCAGATATACAGATGCTATATTGGCACTTCAGTAAATCGATCACTCTAAAAACAAAACAATAAAAGGCTTTGTAATGCTCATTCATTATTAAGGTTGTTCTATCCCTTCCCCAGCAGGCTTTCCACCAACGTCATCGATCAATAACAAGCTATCAATGCATGCAGTGGATTTGAATGCAAATATATCTGTACAATGAAAACTAGATTTAGAACAGTGTTAAACTCCATGTCAACAAAATCACACTGAATATCAATGACATTAGGCCAGATGTGCACAGCTTGTGCCAGCCCAGCATCAAAGTGATGCCAGTGGCTTCAAGCTGGCACTGGCCGATGCCAGACGCTGAGAGGCCAAAATGTTATGACTGAGGGCAAAATTGGCAGTATGCCGTTGAATTAAACACATGGACATATGCATGCCTGCGAACACCTCTCAAGTTTAGAAATGACTGTCTGAGGCAACAACGAACAGGTCAGACGTACAAAAACAATCATGTAAAAAAACATACAATCAATGCAGATACGCTGCCAAAAGTTGTTAGCTAAATACCTGCTAGTACAGCACAGGTGCAGTTTGTCTGGTAACAAAAATGATTGATTATTGTATTGAATAGAGAAAGGAAAAAGGTCATAAAACAACCTAGCCTCACTGGCATGAGCACTTAAAGGAGAACTCCGGTCAATTTTAACATTGAGCTCAATTTTTAGTAAATTTGGAGTGCTGTCAATACAGAGAACAACGACAAAAATCGGTGTTGCCTACACTGTGTTATCCTATTTTTAAAATTTGCACCCTATTGACTTGAATGGGGCAAGTTTTAAACCTGCTTTTATCCTCTTAACATATTTGATGTGTTGTCGAGTTCACGCGCGTGATCATAGTAACTAAACCTATGCGCGTGAACTCGACAATCGACTACTTTGGACTTCGACCGAAAACAGGAACTAAATACAGGTATTTGCGCTGGCTGATATAGTATCATTTTTATTCATATCTTTCACATCTCCTGCAGTCAGATTCACTCGTGTTCACTCTTAAGGAATCACTCAACATGGCTGGGCACTTGTATGACACATCAAATATGTTAAGAGGATAAAAGCAGGTTTAAAACTTGCCCCATTCAAGTCAATAGGGTGCAAATTTTAAAAATAGGATAACACGGTGTAGGCAACACCGATTTTTGTCGTTGTTCTCTGTATTGACAGCACTCCAAATTTACTAAAAATTGAGCTCAATGTTAAAATTGACCGGAGTTCTCCTTTAACATATAAAGTAAATGTGTTAACTGCAAGACCAACACTCCCACTCCAAGAAATAACCAAGATTTACAACTCTAAATTTGAGTATTTACAGTACTCAAAAAGAACACAAAACCCATTCTAAGCACTCTTTAATAGTGTAAAAGTGCTATCATGCCACCTAGTGGTAGATAAGGCTCTTGCAAAGTGTTACAGAAAGAATCCCTAACAAAAACAGAGACTTGTCTGATCACAGCTGACAAGATCTTCATAGTGAATGTAAACAATATGGGATGATGCAGAGTAGAGAGGACATGCAGAAGATTGTATTTGAAAGAAATAAACTAATACTTTTATTCAGTAAGGATGCATTCAATTGATCAAAAGTGACAGCAAAAGATATGTTGTTACGTAATATTTCTATTTCAAATAAATGCTGTTCTTTTGAACTTTCAAGAAAACTATAAAAAAATTCCACAAAAATATTGAGCAGAACTTATTGATGATAATAATAAATGTTTCTTGAGCAGAAAACCGGCATATTAGAATGATTTCTGAAGGATCATGTGACACTGAAGACTGGAGTAATGATGCTGAAAATTCAGCTTTGCCATCATAGAAATACATTTTATTTTTAAATATATTAAAATAGAAAATTGTTATTTTAAATTTTAATAATATTTCACAATATTCAAATTGTTTTCTGTATTTTGTTATTAAATAAATAGGCATAGGAGATTTCTTATAGTGTAGCCTATATATGCCATTCAATAATACAATACAACGTATTTTAATATATTTTGCCAATTGCATTCAAATGTATTTGTGTCTTTTTGGGGTCAGTGTCTTTAGCCTGTGGATGGCAGTATAGGCTTTATTTTCAGACACTCAATCCCAGCATCTGACTGCAGACTAGTTATGTATCTAAACAAGCAGCTGTTCACAGACATTAAAGGGATAGTTCACCCCAAATTAGCCCATGATTTACTCACCCTGAAGCCATCCTAGGTGTATTCTTTCAGACAAAATTCAATCAGAGTAATATAAAAAAAAATGTCCTGGCTCTTCCAAGCTTTATAATTTATTTATTTTTTAAGTCCATCAAAGCGCATCCATCCATGATAAAAGTGCCCCACATGGCTCTGGGGGGTTAATAAAGGCCTTCTGAATTTAAGCGGTGCGTTCGTGAAAGAAAAATAGCCATGTTTAAAACTATATCGACTGAAATAACTAGCTTCAGGCAGACGGCCGTACGCAATGATTTACGGCGAAAGAGTAGCTAGTTATTTTAGTCAATAATTATATCCCATAATAAAGCTTGGAAGAGCCAGGACATTTTGATTGTATTCGTCTAAAAGAAGAATGTCATATACACCTAGGATGGCTTCAGGGTGAGTAAATCATGGGCTAATTGTCATTTTTGGGTGAATTATATTATAATATACTAATATACTATTATACTGAGTTACAGTACAACATGAATGAAGGGGTAGGTGACACGTTTTAAACTCCAGGCAGCAGTCAAACTCCGACTACGTTCACAGAGTCAGGGATTGAGAACCATATTTACTAACTCTCAAACCATTCAAAACAACAGCAGCTTGAATACTGTCCATGAGAACCAATAATTGATGTCAAGTCCCGTTTTATTCATGAAATAACGTCTGTAACCATAGAGACAGAGAATAAAGATTGCGACTTCCATAACACTGGAAAATCTGATCACAACTGACATTATGTCATTCAGTAAATGATTCCAATCAGCGGCAGATTAATTCTGCAAATCTTTGATGACTGACAGCTATGATTTTGTTTTTGTTTTGCATTTTAAATTACGCCAAAACCACTGATGGGAGCAGCTCCAATGGAAGACCTAAAACACTCAGCTCATTTCTCCATCAAAACATCACTTGAAAACAAACCCAAGATACAGTATGTGCAGTTCACAGTGACTATTAACAATATAACTATATATGCAGCACAAGCTAACAAAACTCACACTTAAAATTCAGTTGTGAGTCCTCAGAATAAATAGAGCCAGTGTATTAGTAAAATAAGGTTGTCACGATTTATAACTAACAGTGTGACACACCTGTATTTAGCACTCTAAGACAGGAATGACAACAATGTTGTACCTCTGTATAAACGTAGGCTCTTGTTTGGACCAGTTTGCCTCTGTTATCTCAGTTCTGAAACCAGTAAAACCAGCACAAAACTCTCAGACACACCTGTCGTTCTCACCGTTTAGAGAAATAGACAACCACACTTCCAGAGACCAACTTCAACACACCAACAGATGGCAAGTCTACAGACGTCTCAAGCATTTAAAGGCCCTGTCATTTCAAGCCCTTCAAACTAGAGTTTTGTGACTTGTAGTCCATGTGTGTTAGCTTTGAGGCCATCCATCTGTGTATATATAACAAAAGGTAGCTGATCTTTTGTAGGTCGACTCTCAAACTGTTGAAACAGTGACTGGGGGACAATTCTGGCACAACCCCCATTACGGAGCCAACTGTATGTAATGGATGTTGTGTTAAAAATAGAACTGTGAAAAATACGAGAGATACAGAATACAAGACACACACACAGGGGGAAAATAGTGCAACAAAATAAGCTTGAGTACACCGATTGGAATGCAAAGGAACTAAACTGAACTAGATATGATAATGAGCTGGTTTGAACTAAACGCGCACACACACACAGTATATATACATACATGCATACACACACATGTATAAAATAAAATAAAATATAACCAGACACAATTTTTTATATATTTTTTTAGTGGGTGTAGGACACTTTTGTTAATTTATGTAAGTGAGGATAGCAAAGTAAAGTAAACTGTGACATATTATACCCCAAAATTCTTCATACAGTGGACTACCAGTAAAACTTGTGACCAAAAATTATTCAGACACTTTGACCTGACCATGTTTTGCATAAGTGTTTTTTCTTTAATTGCTAATACGCACTTTTTACACCCCAGACAGAACAAAATTAAGCATTGCTTGGTAATTGGTTGGCCTAAATTGGTATTATCTATTGTGTACTTAAATGTAACAGCAGACAGCTATTCAACCTAATTCATTTGTGAGAGAGTCTAACAGAAGAATGTACAAAACCAGTCAAATATCAACTGATTTGACAAGTTCTTGTCACATTGTACCATTTTCTAAAAGAAATGTCTGTGAGAAATGTTGAAGGGGTCTGAATAAAGTTTGGTTAGACTGTATATATATGACTATACTGTATATATATATCCTATGTGTGTATATATATATATATAACATTTTAACTATAATAAAATTATTAAAAATGATAATGAAATTATATAAACAGTCATAAATTATAATTGTTTAATTATATCAAAATTTAGTTTCTACAGGAAAAAGAGGCTAATATTAATATCAACAGTGAGATGATATGGAACGAATTTGGTCTGCTGAAGATCATCGAATAACTCTTGAATTCATTAAGATGAAATGATTTGTGTGGTGCGCAACAGTAATTGTGGGAAAGGCAGTTCGCAGAATTATTTTAATTGCTTTCAGGTCTAGAAAATTCCTCCAAGACATGTGGTTCACTGCATGTACTGTGGGTTATGGAGTCATCAATTTGTGTGCGTTCAAGTTCAGATCTACTTTTTTTTTTTTTCATTTGTTTAATCTGCAGGTACGAATAGATATTTAAAGGGGGGAGCTACAAATCTACCATGGGCATTTCCTACAATCCAAAAGTAGTGTATACTGTACACACATATGCATACATACGAACATTGAGAACCTTCTCTTTGATCCAAACAGAGAGAATGTGGTTCCAAGATTACAAGGCCACACACCATACAGCTATTTCTGTACATGTGAGCGACTGAACATAAACTCTGAGAATAACAGGACACGCATGACGAATGCCACATGGAGCTCACAGACAGCTGGCTGCACTTACAGGCAGGTGCACACCCAAAGTTCTCCACCTCCAATTATACCTTAAAATTAAATAATAATACAAATATAATCATTTAAATTTAAATTAAATTAGAAATTAAATTTTAAAAAAAATTATAAAAAAATACAAATAATATTAAAATGGCTTAAAAAAATAGTTTCATTTTTCATTTTCAGCAAATTTAAAATATAAATATGTTATGTTTTTAATGCTTTGATAACTCTGATAAATCAAAGCATTAAAAACATAACATATTTATATTTTAAATTTGCTCATGCAAACGTCACCCCCATGATGTAGGGTGTTGAGGGAGGTTGCCAGCTATGAAATAGTGATGTTGGCCTTACCAAGTGCCAATAAATACATTTCCTATGGGAAGAAAAACTGAAGACTGTGTGTGTGATAATCTCAAATCCCTGCAAGTGTGTGTGGGAAAGATCTGCTCTGCTCCACTAAATCCACAGAGAGAGAAAAGAATCACGTTTGGTCTGCCATCTTTAATTACTCAGGATAAACGGAGGCGTGCAGGAAAGAGGACAGACCTGCAGAGTATCCTGAGAGTCGTAACTCTCGTGAAATAAAGGAATGTGTCGTCGGACAGTGAGACGGGGCGGCAGGATGGTGTTTCTGGAGCCCATCTGGTGGATGGTGTGTGTGTGTCGGGGTAAAGCTGTCTGGGGAAAGATTCAGGCTTACACAGACGTTGAGATGACACCAGCGTTTGAGTCATACAAAGAAGGGCGGAGGTGGGGGTCAAGGACACCGCTGGGACGGGCCTTTCATTTACCCTGCAAAAACAAATATGAGCTTTTGTTTCATAACGTCCCCTCTACTACATTCGCCTCCTTTCCCTCACCTCCCAGCTGAAAAGACCTGCTGTGTTTAAGACGCATAGGATGCTGGTGCCCTCACAAGGCTCCTTGTTTAACCAGTATGGCTACTTTGGTCAAAGTGCTTCACTAACTTAATTAGCTGTAAGGAAGGACAGAAAAAAGAAAGAAAGAAAATAGGATAGTCTTGCTTAAATGACCAGTTTAGACTACCACTGAATGGAAAGCTTGTGTCTCCACCAAGCTATTTAACTAGCAAAGCAATCTAGGCTAATGCTAGTCAACATGCTTCACCAGCTTTGAAAAGGAGAGAAAAGGATGAGATGAAAGAAAAGAGAAAGACTACCGCGTGGAGTTGAAATGACAAAGTTAGTCTAGACTAGAATTACACAAGAAGCTGGTATCCCACCAGGTTTCTTAGCTTAACCAGAAATGTACTTCATCAACATATGTTGGGTACTTTTGGATTATTGACCCCTAAATGTGATTATGGTTCTTAACTAGTATGACTTACTTAGGTAACCTTTTCGCCAACTAAAAAAAAACAAATGCCATTGGCTTTATTAATAAGTGGAATAGAGAAAGAAAAGAGTAGAGGAGATAAAGGGGGAAAAAAAGAGAAATTTCTTGGTGAAATTACCAACTTAGTCCAGCAATACACAAGAAGTTGGTGTGCCCACTAGACTTATTGACTACCCTAACAAACAATTACCTTTTTGGTCACCAGCAATTGTTGCGTTTTGGATGCTGCTTTTCTCCATCAGAAAATTTTGACTATACGGGCTATAGTTCACCGGTACCAAACCAGAATAAAACATCCTGGACATTCATACTGCTCTAAGCTGGTCTTTTCAGCATGGCTATCCTATTTTTCTCCACTATACTCTTATTCTTTGTCTCCAGAATTCTGAAAGCTAATGAAGCGAGCAGAAGCAGGAACAGGAAGCGTCTTTTAAGGTCAGTGCTCTAGAGGAGAGACGCTCTCCTCTGCTCAGGCCCTGCTCCTCTGGCTCTCTGATCTGCCCACGGGGAGAGTCAGAAAACTGATCCTTTTCATCTCCTCCAGGGCTCCCTTCTGATCCCCGTCTCTCGTATTTATTTGATTTCCAAGACGCTGTTTGATGACTCAGAGTCTCTGCCGTCCAGTTCACTGTTTGCTGTTCATCTTTCTTTCTCACTGCATCATCACTCCTTTGATTAATAGCTGCACTGTCCTGTGCGAAAGGGGAGAGTTCCATGTGACTTTGCTAGAAAAGTGGACTAGATGATGTAATGTGTTTGAATTTAGTGGTCCATTATTTTGAAAAATGTATGGGGGAAATTGCAATGCTCAACATGACCAAGGAAACAAAGTCCTGTCTTTCAATTACAAAAGTCAAAGGGGTATTCAATTGAAGTTCTAAGAGGTCTGACCTCAAAATTTCCTTCCCAGGATTATAACCACTGTGTATTGGACACCCATGGGAGGCCAACACTGGGGGACCCCTCACAAAATTGTGAGCCTATTTAGAGCTGTTTTTGCACAGAACAGAAGCCACATCTAAACTGCAAATATACTGGCGCCATAAATGTATTGGTTTCAAAATAATGGTAAACAATGGATCACAAGCAAATTAATGCAGACTGTTGATTTGCAAGCACAGCAGAAACATACGTATTCAGCTTCAATTATAACTACTCTTATTTAGGTCTCGGTTAAGAGTTTATTAGTTCATATATTGGGAACACTTTATAATAAGGTTAAATTCATTAACATTACTTAATGCATTAGGTATCGTGAACATTTAACACATTTTGCAGCATTTATTAGGTTAATATATATACAGTATATTGGTTAATATGTCAAATCAGTTGATATTTGACTGGTTTTGGCCATTCTTCTGTTAGACTGTCTCACAAATGAATTAGGTTGAATAGCTGTCAGCTGTTAAATTTAAATACACAATTAGATGATACTAATTTAGGCCAACCAATTACCAAGCAATGCTTAATTTTGTTCAGTCTGGGGTGTAAAAAGGGCACATTAGCAATTAAAGAAAAAACACTAAAGCAAAACATGGTCAGGTCAAAGTGTTTGAAAAATGTTTGGTCTCAAATTTGTATAGATTTTACTGGTAGTCCACTGTATGAAGAATTTTGTGGTATAATATGTGACCCTGGACCACAAAACCAGTCACATGGGTAAATTTTTTTTAATTGAGATTTATACATCAGCCGGAAGCTGAATAAATACGCTTTCCATTAATGTATCGTAATGGTTTGTTATGATAGGACAATATTTGGCTGAAATACAACTATTTGAACATCTGGAATCTGAGGGTGCAAAAAAATCGAAACTGAGAAAATCGCCTTTAAAGTTGTTAATTTAGGTTTGTGCTTTTGCTGCATTCACTCACAAAAATAAATGTTTTATATATTTACGGTAGGAAATTTACTAAATATCTTCATGGAACATTATCTTTACTTAATATCCTAATGATGTTTGGCATAAAAGAAAAAAACGATAATTTTGGCTATTGCCAAAAATGTGACTGTGACTGGTTTTGATTATAGCTTACAACTATGAAAACCTTTTCACAATATTCAAATTTTAAATTTGGGATTTTCATAAGCTGTGAGCCATAATTATCAAAATTATAACAAATAAAGGCTTGAAAATATATTAGTTTCACCTTTTAAGGTGAATTACTGAAATAAATGAACTTTTGCACGATATTCTAATTTTTCGAGTTTCACCTGTAAATGTCAGTTTACTTTATTTTGCTATCCAACACTTACTTGTCTGCACCCACTAGAAAAAAAATCTATAAAACAAATATTTATATATATTATATATTTATATACGGATATATATAAAAAATTATATCTGGTGTTGGAATAATTTTTGGTTTGACTGTATACATTTTTATAAATATTCAATCAAACATTGTTAAGAATAAATGTTTTTGAGCACCAAATAAAATAATCGTGTGACACTTTACATTTTATATTAAAAAATATTTAGCTGAATTGAACTCATTTAATATTTGACCTGTTAAAAATGTATTGTATGAAGGAATTAAAATGAATAAATTCATGTTTATTGTAAAGTGATACCAAAAATATTTTGGAATGTACTGCTTTGCTTTAGGGTTGGCAACCAGAATCAGCCCGGTGAAGGCAGGAAAACCTCACAAATATATTCAGATAAAAACACAACATTCATCCAATAATTGCTAAAATTATAACAACATGTGGCTAATATCCAGCGGGGGGAAATGCTTCTGGTCTGGGCAAATGAAAAACGATAACATGTTTAAAATTCTTCCGTCTTGCCACATTATTCAACTGACTTTCCACTTGTTTTTCCTCTCTCTCTCTCCCTCTACGAGGTCAAAAATCCAACCAGGCAGACTAACTCCCAAATGAACTCGGCATCTACACTACAGCCCTGGCGCTGATGAGCCTGTAATGTCTCGCCCATCTCTTGTACGAACTTCTGATTTTCAACAGCATGTTTTGATCGCATCCGAAGGGCCCTGAGGTGATGTTATAGGATCTGATTCAGCCATGCGTCTCTGGAATGAAATGTGGAAATAGAATCGTCTGTGTCCCTCCCCGGATTGATTCAGATAATTAAATTCAGGGTCTTATATAAGGGGAGGATTGTTTTTGTCCTTTCGCCAGAAGCACGTTCCAGAACGTGCAAGTCTCACGGGTTCCAGAACGCAGAGCATAACAAAGACGTGAGAACAGTGTCGTTAATTAGAACAAAGCAAATATAAAGGCCGGGAAAAAAGCAACAAGCACCAATAGGGAACTACAAACACGCTCGTCAGGGCTAATCAACTAAGAAAACAACCAATTAAAGCTAATTTTACTCACTGCCTCTACAAAACAGTCCACACGTGATGAAATGCAAAGTTTCATCCTCTTTCTTTCTATTTGTAAATGTGACTGTAGTGACCGGAGACAATGAACTACTCAAAACGTGCTTGTGCGTGTGTGTTCTGGTCCACAGTCTGAACGTGGGTCATGGGAATGGGTCGGGTGTCTTCTTTGCCAGTGTGCACTGAGCTGGCTTGACTTATATTGTTCAATATGACCACTTATCTCACACTCACACACATATTCAACTAGCTATCCAAGTGAAGACGTACCAAAGACTTCTATTGTTTTTAAATAAAGCTAATCATAATTACAACCCTGAACCCAAAATACTTTTGCAATTTAATTAGTATGAGCTAATAAAAAACAGCGTGTCGTTTTCAAGTATATGTACTATTTTGCAACAGAAATATAATAATAAAAGAAAAGAAAATACATAAAAGAAACAAAATTAAGTAAAATGTATGAAAACAATGGAAACTCAGCTTCATATGTTGTTTGTTATGATTGATAAATAAATATATATTTTCTATCCAAAAGGCAATTGGATTGTGTTTTTCAACAAACACACATAAAGAAAAAAAATCCCAGCTAGCGAGGTTAAGCAAGTTTCAAAAAATAATAATAATAATAATATCAATCAATTATTAAAATGAGAGGGTTTGAAAGCACCTGTCAGCCGGATAACAAAGAAAATAATTAAAATTACATTTTATTTTATTTTATCTGAATTTAAAAAAGATAGTTTACACTTTAGATTAGGGTCTAATTCTCACTTTTAACTAACTATTAACTACGACTGCTAATTAATAGTTAGTAAGGTAGTTAAGTTAAGTTAAGTTTAGGTATAGGATTAGGGATGTAGAATATGGTCATGCAGAACAAGGGATTAATATGTGCTTTATAAGTAATAAACAGCCAATATCTTAATAAAAAAAAATGTAAAGTAATATGCTAATATGCAAATAGTTAATAGTGATAATTGGACTCTAAACTAAAGTGCTACAAAAAGTTTAAATAAAATAAAATTAATATATGCTAACCCAAAAGGCAATTGGATTTTTATTTTTATCTAAAAAGGAAGGACTTTCATTTTAAAGCCGTCATATTGAGTATCCCCATGTCCAGAATTTCTTACAACTCAGACACACAAAATCTGAATTATCAACAATGGCAGTCTTCACCGAAGACAACTTTAAATGTGTCTCTGGTGTGTGATCTGTGGATGAGGGCCACACACAGAGGAAGAGACAGAACATGGAACTGAGATTGTCAATAAGAGGAAAGAAGGAAGCAAAGAGAGAGAAAAAGAGAGCAGATCACGGTGACTGAATAGCTTCCAGATGTGTGAATGGTAAACAACTGGTTTGTTGTGAGGGCATAAAAATCTGTGGCATTCAGAATCTCTGACCAAACAACCCCAAATCCTGCAGAACCATGAGAAGAGAATGGACACGCATGGACAGACAATCACGTACACGCACACACACAATCGCTTTGTCGCCGTTTCATGCCTGAAATGGACTGCTGAGTATTTCCAGAAGCCTAGCATGAAAGAGTTGAAAACAAATGAGAAATCAAATCACCATCCCCTCTGACATGCTTTGAAGTGATCTGTGCATGAGCATGAACCTTCACGTACATAGATTTGACTGATGAAGAGATGTGACACCATTACAAAGAAAAAGACAGTCTAACATCCGTGTGTGTGTGTGTGCAATATTTATTCTCTCTGTATGGGTTTTGCTCCATGTATTTAGAGGGCACATTCCCAGGCTGGGCGTTGGGATTCTCTCCTCCACTGTTTCCCACACAGAGCTCACAGGAGGCCCTTTGTTCCGGCTCCAGGCCGCGGGGGACCCAGATTCAGCACAGCGGCCCTTGAGAGACCTCCCTGCATTCTTCTGCAGGACGACCCCATCCACACCTCACCTTCAGAGGTTGTCACTGTACTGTAACGCCAGGAATCACTCTGGTCTTTGAATCTGGTCTTGTCTCTCTCTGGCTAGCACTGTTTCAAACTGACAGCGATTTGTTTTTAAGGAGTTTTGGTTATTTTAAACAACATGAGTGACTTTAAGTGACTAATTTGTCCTGATTTTTTTCCATACAACTGAGAAATGATGCAGTGACTACAATTGGGAGTGCAGACCGTGGAGTTCACCTCTTTTTCCATTTTACAAAAAAAAAAAAAAAAAAAGGTACAGAGACTTACTTTAGAGATCTACTGTGATGAAATTGCTGTCAATGTGAAATATATATATAAAAGGATGGTTTACTTAATTAACATTTTGTCGTCATTTACTTCTGATGTTGTTCCAAACCCATGACTAATCACATCTCTGTTCTTTTTATTCTAATTATTCGGCCATAACTGCAGAAAGCAATGATACTGGTACTTGCTGTACTAATGGATGGATATTTTACAAGTACTCAGCATTATAGTTGACCTTTGACAATTGTGTCCAGAACCCAGCACTCATGTACAACGATGGAAGATTTCAAATCCTTTACTTCAGGAGGTTATTCAGTTTGGACTTGGGTTCTGGGACCAGTGGGCGATTATCAATCAATCCATTCGCTGGTGTGGTTTGGTGTCCACAGTGGAGAGGAAAGTTCTGGTGCGTAGAAACCGTTAAGTAGCAGTCCTGTAACATATTTTTTATCCAAATTACTCTGGAACAGATTCACTTCAACGAAATGTGCTAAAGTGCACCACGGTGTTGGTTTATGAATTGTCCCTTAGGTGATTTGAACCGACAGCCTTTTGGTTTCCAGCCCAGATGCTTAGCCATTACACCACACCATCCAACTAAGCAAGAGTTGTGGTGAAAAACTGATGAATTTTTAAAAGGATACAAAGTGAGACTCTTGGAGACAGCAGAGAGCTTGAAGTAACACCAACCCAAATGTGAAAGAGCATCCAATGGAGTCAAAGTTAAAGACCCTGGATGATTCATTATGCAATCTGCTGAAAAATACAGCTAAAACCACTGTAAAGTAGTTTTATTCTAACTAGTCTAAACAGTCACATTCAAATATTCATTCCAAATAGTAAAAAAAAACGTTTTTTTTTTATTGTTTCTGTTCTGCATCTCACTGACAGACAGACTGTTCTGTTGGGGAAAAAATTTGTTAAGCCAAATTTCAAAGATTTATTGTGGGGGGGGGGGGGTGGGTTAAAGAAAAAGACAGAAACAGGGATGAGGAAAAGAAAACTTTTTTTTTTCTTTTTTTTTTGGAGAGTGTGTTTTTACTGGAGATCAAAATCCTTACATGTTGCTTCAAGTCAACATGAAATCTAAATCGACCCTGTTTGCTTTAATACACGTTCCCAGTTTTTGAACCCTGAAAGTTCGGAATTTTACACTAAAATGTACAAATTTCCATCAAAATTACCATCGAACACTATGGTACCACGCCAGTACTTAATAAGGACATTGATGTGGAGGAGAGCCATATATAGATTATTTCTATCCATCTTTCTATTTTTCTCTCTCTCTCACTGCATTGTTGATGGCCAGGATTTGGTTGGTTACTATAGAGACTGATGGGAGGAGGGACAACCACATTTGGGTACGAGGGGACGGAACGAATGGGAGTGAGGGAGTGAGAGAGAGAGAATATTGTCATAATTGCATGTTCTGCTGATGGCGCTTAAGAAGTGAAGCCAACAGAGAAATGAAACACAGATCGCCGTGTGCCACGTGACCTCTCTGAGAACGAAAGAGTGATGGATGTGAGAGAAAGAGACTTTCTTTGGGCCACAAACACCACAAAACAGCCTCTGAGTCAAATCACTTGGAGACAAAGAATTTGGTGCAAGAGAGAACGGGAAGGAAAGGGAAAAAAGAAAGAAATCAAAATCTGGCATGTTCGACATCTCCTGGCTGTTGATGCAACAGCAATCCTCTATGCTGCCTTACATCATTTAAGTCATTTGTCATTGGTCGTTAAGGTGAGTTATCTTTTGAGGCATGAAATTGGAGCCAGACATACTTTCTCAAAGTAAACACTTCTCTCTGAGGGGCAACAGATTTGTTATAAATCTATTAGGCGTCAGTCAGTGCGGCCCAAAGGTAATTTCTCGTTTAATGGAGGAGCTCTGTGGGTGTGTTTGGCTTTTCCATCTGTACTTTCCTGAGTGATTATTTGCAATGATGTGTTTCTTTTTTCTTGAGAGCTCACATGCACATACCAGACCCGAGCCAGATGGGACCCGGCAAAACACTGAGTGTATAACCGGGTTTACCCTGCTGAAAAAAACCCCCCACTTAAACCAGCCTAGTCTGTGGCTGGTTACATAAACTGCTTAGACTAGTCTTAAAAGTTAGTCATCTAATTTTTTCCTTCAAGACTAGTCCTAATTTTATTAAAGTCAGTTCCATAAAAAGGTAGATTGTCTAATTAGATTGGAAAAGTAAAACTAATTACCGCTTGGTTAACAACAAGTTGGTCAAAATAGTTCTTAAGAAATTCTTAACATAGTGGCTAAGTTTATGCAACTGGCCCCTGGTCTTCCAGCCTAGTCAAGCTGAAAAGTGCCCAAAACCAGTCTAAACCGAGCCAACAGACCAGCATGACCAGGCAAAGGGAGACGAGCTAAGGCCTGCACACTGAGGCTGGTTTAAGTTATTATTTTACGCAGGGTAAAGAAACAAATATTTAGTTCTAAATTTAACGTGATGTTTTGTGCACTCACATGCACACAGTCCACCTTACAGAGTCCTAACCAGATTCGAAGTGACAAGTTTCCAGTGCAAAGTCTCACCTTTTGACCACGTCGTCTCCACTCCAACACGTGAGCTCATCGACGCCCATCTCTGCTTCGCACAGCGTCTCTGGAAGTATGGCGAAGAAGGACTTGTAACGGGAGATGTAGGCCGTAAACTCCCTATAACACAAATCAACAAATAAACAACACATATAGATCACAAACGATAAATAACATTATGAAAAAAAGTTTTTTTAAAGTTTTGAAAGACAAAACTCAGAGAAAGATTCATTTTATCGCTATCAACAGCTTTAGGAACCTGTTTTGAAGCATTTAATTATATGATATTATATTATTTAAAGGGATAGTTCACCCAAAAATTAAAATTCTGTCATTAATTACCTTTATGTCGTTCCAAACTTTTAAGATTTGAACCCAAATGAAGAGCTTTCTGTCCCATTGACAGCTATGCAACTACCACTTTGACGCTTCAAAAAGTGAATAAAGAGGTCATAAAACTAATCCAAATGAATTGAGCAGTTTATTCAAAAAATTTCTGAAGAGACACGATTGCTTTATATGATGAACAGATTAAATTTAGGCTTTTATTCACATATACACATTCATCAATTCACACATCAGTTGTGGTAAACGGAAGCTCAATCATTCTTGTGTTCCACAAGAGGTTTATTCTCGTGTGTCAAGCAGCTTCGGTTGAGCTTCTGTTTATGTTCACTGATCAACGTCTATATGTGAATAAAAGCCTAAATTAGCCTAAATCTGTTCATCATATAAAGCGATCGAGTGTCTTCAGAAATTTTTTACTAAACCGCTCAATTCATATGGATTCGTTTTGAGATCTCGTGAACTTTTTGAAACGTCAAAGTGGTAGTTGCGTAGCTGTCAATGGAGGGACAGAAAGCTCTCAGATTTAATCAAAAAGATCTTCATTTGTGTTTCGAAGATGAACGAAAGCCTTATGGGTTTGGAACAACATGAGGGTGAGTAATTAATGACTGAATTTTCCTTTTTGGGTGAACTAACCCTTTAAATCAATGAAAAATAAAATAAAATAGACTTTATGAGCATGGAGGTGGGTAGTTACAGGTCACATGCTTAGTAAGGAACCAATCAGGCATCCTGAATTTACAATTACAAAGGCTGTTTTCACACTTTGATTTGTTTGCTTGATCTGAACCCCAAGTTCAATTCCATCCCTCTTCCATAAAACCAGACTTTTAAACGTTTCTGTCATCCAGAGTCAATAACATAATGAACAACAAATTATGGTAAGATTAGTGGTTCACATGCAAAAATTAGACCAGACTGCATTCGTAACAAATGTGAATTATACTGGAGTCCACATGAACCCCAGTCCAGAACATTTTTTTGAGCAGACTTTTTTGAGCAGACAACCATTCAGGTTTCACAACAAACAAACAAACCAAACTCTAACGACAAAGGGACTCGATCAGCACTAAAAGTACTAGTGTGAAAACACCCTAACTGGTAAGGTAGTAAGAGTGTAGAAAAGAAGCGGAGCTAACCTATATTATATCCAAGGGATGCACACACACAGACACACATTTTAAAGAAAGATAAATGCAATTTTTAGTAAACGCATTCATGCTTACCGTGCAACCTTTTTCAGAGTTCTACCTCTATCGCTCTTGGAGGCTTTCAGAGGGAGTGAACTGAGAACGGACAAACCCCCAGTACAAGATAATGGAACAGTCCAGAGGAGGACGAGGCAAGCAGTTTGGAGGGGAGGACAGAGAGATGGAAGAAACCAAAGGGCAACAAAACAGGGGGAAGGGATGATGGTGAGAGAGGGAGAGAAAAATCATGACCATGGAGAAAATTAAAACCACTCATGCACATGCAAACCATAACCTGGAAGATGGGTTACAACCAGAGGTGGGTAGAGTATCCAAAAACTGTACTCAAGTAAAAGTACAAGTACTTCTAGAAATATTTACTCAAAGTAAAAGTAAAAGTAACAATCTTAATAGTTACTTGAGTAAGAGTAAAAAAGTATCCAATGAGAAAACTACTCAAGTAGTTAGTTACTAGTTACTTCGGATCATAGGCCGATATATATGATATATATATAAAACATGATATTATTTAGATATTTTTTATTTAAATGACTATTATTATCATAATTAGTATCCAATGAGAAAAGTATCCAATGAGAAAACTACTCAAGTAGCTATAGTTAGTTACTTCGGATCATAGGCCTATATATACTATGATATATATATAAAACATGATATTATTTAGATATTTTTTATTTAAATGACTATTATTATCATAATTAGATAGGCTATCTTTGCCACAAAAACAGAAGAGACAAGCATTATTTCTGCCATCTGTAGCCCGAAAATCATTGCCTGTCCTTTGGTTTGTATAATAGTAACTTATACAACTACAGTTGGATTATTAGACAATGTCGAAATATAGTGTATCTGCAGAGTTTTGCATTTAAAGGCATGTAAAGGGAAACATTGACACAGAGAAGAAAGAGGTAAAACTCTTCAAATGTGCTCGCGCTGACCGCTACTGAACATCTGAACACAAACGACGATCAAACGCACATCGACGGATCTTCTTCTGTCTGTTCTCCAAAATGTAATCAAATGTATATTTCTGCAAGCATGTTTAAACTGGTCAACAGAGGCAAAGGCATTCGTTTTCAAGTTGAGTTCGCACGCGACTGCGCAATACACACACATTACCGCGGGATGGCGGGTGTTCATTTCATATGTGGACAATGGTAGCTTATTTATTGTATAAAGTAATATGTCCAAAAAAAACGGGTAATGTCATACTTTGAAGTAGTGCTAGCATATCGTAATAATCTGTTTGGTTGTAAAATGTATTACCTGAATAAAATTAAATCGAATATCGTCCTGTGGAACGATATTCCACAGGATATATCGTCCTCAGCATACGAAGATAATAGAGATCTTCATCGCTGGCAAAAATTATGCATTTGCAGATTTGCGTTCACTTGACTGTACTGTAGGTCCACGGCCACTTCATCCAACGCTCTTGATGTTCTTAAATCTTCCTGTTACGACTCCGAGTCGAGTGTGAATTGAAAGCGCTTCAGACGATAGTGCGTGTAGGAAACTGAACAGATCATACAAACTGATTCGCGAACCGATTTAGACAGATCTGCCCACTTGTTTGATGAAGTCTTTGAACAGAATCGACTCAAAAGAGTGATTCATTTGTGAATTGAGCATCGCTCATGCCCAGAAAAAAGATACAGCGCGCTTGGAATAAACTACGCATTTAACAACACGTATTGCATTAAAATAAAGTAACGAGAGGAACATCGCTCAACGTAACGAAGTAAAAGTACCGTTTTTTTATTAGAAATGTACTCGAGTAAAAGTAAAAAGTACCCACATTTAAATCTACTCTTAAAAGTACAATTTTTCCCAAAAAATACTCAAGTAAATGTAACGAAGTAAATGTACTTCGTTACTACCCACCTCTGGTTACAACACACTAGCAAAAAAAACTCAACAGCGACCACCAACTTAGATTCTGAAAGTACTTTTACACACTCAGTTTCTCAATAGACATTTCAGAAAACTGTCAAGATTAAAACCAAGCTCTGAGATAAAAAAAAAAAAAGAAAAATTGAAAAAAGGTGCATTTAACATTTTGAGGGAATTAAATGCAAGCACTGCAAATTATAAAATCAAATCAGTTGCTTTAAAGTGTCCCTATTATGCTTTTTCGAATATTAACTTTCATGCAGTGTGTAATATATATAAAAGGTCTGCAAAGTTTTAAAGATCAAAATGCACGACAAATGAGGTTATTAAGGTTATACAAGGCTCTAAAAATAAAGAATAGATTCTGAAAGTATACAAGTCATCAGCAATTAGTTGCATGTCCTGTTACATACCTACGTAACTATTTGAAGGGGACAAATCATGAAAATCTGACTTTTTACGTGTTTACATGCTATAATTGGGTCCCCTGTGCATCTACAACCCTGAAAACGTGAACAAAGTGACAACACAGTTGCTTTGTTTTGGTAAGCCTTTCTCTGAAAACATGTCAAAAATTAAACCGATCTGATTTCGCTCCCCTTCTGACGTAGGAATATTATTATAATATTACCGCCCCTTAATCTAGACGTTTTTTGCCGCCGCCATTTGGTTTCCGCAAGCGACAACAGTGTAACCAGTTCAAACGCAATGGCAAAAGTTCGAGCAAAGCTGGCAAACTGTTCTGTCGTTGGCTGCACAGACGAACACAGAACACTAATTGACCAAAAATGTCACAGCTGTCTTACAAAGACCTCAGGTGTCACATTGTTAATGTGTTTTCTGTTGTTTATCATGGACTTTTAGTTTGTTTTCCATCTTCAGTGTTTTCATCATCTCTGTCGTCATTTTCATTAGTTCATTTTCGTCACCTGTTTAGTTAATTAGTCTTTGTTAATCATCATCATCATCACCTGTCGTCACTCGTTGTCATCTGTGTATTTAAGTTCCTGTCTCTCACCCTTCAGTTGTCGGTCAATGTTCGTGCTTATGCTTGTGTATGTTACGTTGTATGGAGAGTGTTACCCTTGCCTGTACCAGTTCTGTTTAAGTTTTGTTATAGTAAAAGTTTGAATTGGAACTTTGGGCCTCCGCCTGTCTTCATCCGCACCATACCCGTGACAGATTGACCGACCAAAAACGCTATGGAGGCATTTCTGTTCAATCAGAATGGGAGTTCATTGGAGGAGTTGGTGGAAGTTTACCTTCATCTTCATCAGGATGTTTACTGGGAGGAGGAGTTTTTGAAGCAACGGTTCTGGAGAGGACTTGATGATCCTCTAGCCCAGATATTGCTGCTCAGGGACTTAGATAGACCTTTTATTGAGTTTATGGACAGAGCTCTTTGGGTGTGTGGTTCCTCACTCACTGTGGGAGACATCCAGCCAGATCTTCGCGTCCAGCCAGATCTTCGCGTCCAGCCAGATCTTGAGCCCGCTGACCCTGCGCCAGAGCCCTCGTCGCTGCCCAGCACAGAGCCCTCATCGCTGCCCAGCACAGAGCCCTCATCGCTGCCCAGCACAGAGCCCTCATCGCTGCCCAGCACAGAGCCCTCATCGCTGCCCAGCACAGAGCCCTCATCGCTGCCCAGCACAGAGCCCTCATCGCTGCCCAGCACAGAGCCCTCATCGCTGCCCAGCACAGAGCCCTCATCGCTGCCCAGCACAGAGCTTCCTGCACCGCTGGTCCCGTCCAGCCCAGAGCTTCCTGCACCGCTGGTCCCGTCCAGCCCAGAGCTTCCTGCACCGCTGGTCCCGTCCAGCCCAGAGCTTCCTGCACCGCTGGTCCCGTCCAGCCCAGAGCTTCCTGCACCGCTGGTCCCGTCCAGCCCAGAGCTTCCTGCACCGCTGGTCCCGTCCAGCCCAGAGCTTCCTGCACCGCTGGTTCCGTCCAGTCCAGAGCTTCCTGTACCGCTGGTCCCGTCCAGCCCAGAGCTTCCTGCACCGCTGGTCCCGTCCAGCCCAGAGCTTCCTGCACCGCTGGTCCCGTCCAGCCCTGAGCTTCCTGCACCGCTGGTCCCGTCCAGCCCAGAGCTTCCTGCACCGCTGGTCCCGTCCAGCCCAGAGCTTCCTGCACCGCTGGTCCCGTCCAGCCCAGAGCTTCCTGCACCGCTGGTCCCGTCCAGCCCAGAGCTTCCTGCACCACTGGTCCCGTCCAGCCCAGAGCTTCCTGCACCGCTGGTCCCGTCCAGCCCAGAGCTTCCTGCACCGCTGGTCCCGTCCAGTCCAGGGCCTTCGCCACTGGTCCCGTTCAGCCCAGAGCCTTCGCCGCTGGTCCCGTCCAGCCCAGGACCGCCTTCGCCGCTGGCCCCGGTCAGCTCAGAGTCCTCTTCGCCGCGGGTCCAGTCCAGTGCTGACCTCCCCAAGAAAATTTTGGGGGGGGGCAATAAGTCCTCTGAGGGGATCGTGGAGGCCCTGCCGACACGGTCGCCATGGCCGCCCGAAGGGTCCTCACCGCCATGGCCGCCCGAAGGGTCCTCACCGCCATGGCCGCCCGAAGGGTCCTCACCGCCATGGCCGCCCGAAGGGTCCTCACCGCCATGGCCGCCCGAAGGGTCCTCACCGCCATGGCCGCCCGAAGGGTCCTCACCGCCATGGCCGCCCGAAGGGTCGTCTCCGCCGTGGCCACTCGAAGGGTCCTCACCGCCGTGGCCGCCCGAAGGGTCCTCACCACCGTGGCCGCCCGAAGGGTCGTCTCCGCCGTGGCCGCTCGAAGGGTCCTCACCACCATGGACGCCTGAGGGTCCGTCTGCTCCGCCATGGCCACGCCCTCATCCTGCTCCGCCCTGGCCACCTGCACGTCCTGCTCCGCCCTGGAGGCTTCCTGCTCCAGATCGGCCACCTGTTCATCAGCCTCCAGGGCGCCCACCCTCCCACCCCTTTGGATGTTTTACGGCGCGAGGACGCGCCTGGGGGGAGGGGGGGGTTCTGTCACATTGTTAATGTGTTTTCTGTTGTTTATCATGGACTTTTAGTTTGTTTTCCATCTTCAGTGTTTTCATCATCTCTGTCGTCATTTTCATTAGTTCATTTTCGTCACCTGTTTAGTTAATTAGTCTTTGTTAATCATCATCATCATCACCTGTCGTCACTCGTTGTCATCTGTGTATTTAAGTTCCTGTCTCTCACCCTTCAGTTGTCGGTCAATGTTCGTGCTTATGCTTGTGTATGTTACGTTGTATGGAGAGTGTTACCCTTGCCTGTACCAGTTCTGTTTAAGTTTTGTTATAGTAAAAGTTTGAATTGGAACTTTGGGCCTCCGCCTGTCTTCATCCGCACCATACCCGTGACATCAGGGAACTATCAACTTATGTAAAAGTTAAACATGACAGTCAGTAGTATGCAAGTCAGTGATATTAATCAATGTAACTCCACAACAACTACATCCATGTCCACTAACCATTCAGAAACGTCCAGGTGCAGTCTAAACGTTACAATCTCTTCCTGAGTCTCTCTGTCAGGCTGCACTCCGCTATGGGTTATTTCTGAGATTTTACTGAAAATCGCGTTTGTTATTGCTGGAGTATCCGAAGCTCGTGTAAAGGATCGGCTCTCTTCTGAACGGAGGCGGGGAGCAGCAGCTCATTTGCATTTAAAGGGACATGCACAAAAACAGCGCGATTTTGGTCACACCCAAAAAGGGGCAACTTTGACAAGCTATAATAAATTATCTGGGGGGTATTTTGAGCTGAAGTTTCACAGACATATTCTGGGGACACCATAGATTTATAATACATCTTGTTAAAAGGGGCATAATATGTCACCCTTAAGAAAATTTGTATAAAACCAGCCTATGGTCTTCATTGGCTGCCTATGAACAGCGTCTACTAGTCTGACCCGCCCTCAACACTGTAGTTGTAGCTGAGGCCTGGAAGAGTTCAGTCCATTTTGTTGAAATGTCAAGAAGATACTGCGATGTGAAAGCACTTTTCATGCTATTCAAAAGAATGACTCGCGCTGGAAATGATATGGAAAATGCAACACCATAGTTACTGTTCGTATCATTGTGTATTACCGGTAAGTGGTGAGCTTAAACTCAGATATGGTAATAGACGTTTAGTTTCTGATATGCACTGTAAGTCTAATCACAACTGACTGAGCCGCTTGACCAATCAGAGTAGAGTAGGCTCTCGGAAAGGAGGGGTTTAAAGAGACGGAGTCTTCGAACTAACCGGTTTCAGACTCTTTGAGAAATGTGATGTGCAATCTATTATAAAAAAATGTAAGTGTTTTTTTTTTTCTTGGATGCATGTAAACTATTATTGGAGACCTCCAAAACAAAATTAGGAACCCTTAAAATAGCACTATAGGGGCACTTTAATTCTTCAGAAAACATTACTAATGTCTTTATAAATCCATCCATAATACTGTATTAACTGAACCATATTAGCTTATTAATGTTACCCAGCTAGCCTCCAATAGCTTGAAAAAACTGGCTGGTGACTGCTGTGATGCTGGTATCTGTATGACTTCTCTGATTGGTGCATGGATTGAAAATGGTGTAGAACTTTAAAAAGTAGTGAAAAAAGCAATTAACAACCTCAGAGCATGAAAGTTTTACACATTATTAATTAAGTACGTTTCACTATGAAGATTTTGAATGCCATTTATACTTCCAGAACCCTGCTGTTGAGTTTCATTATGCATATCATTTGAGGTTCAACATGGACGTAACATTGCTACAAAATTGTGTTTTGACCTCTGACCTGTCTTAATGATGGAGCACACTAGCTACCCATTTAATTTTTTTTTTACATTTTTAAATGATAAATCTCCTGGCTTGCTGGTCAAAGCATTTCCATGACTATGGGTGCAGAGATGATGTCATTTGTATGGTGATGAGTGTTTGCTGTCCTCTCCTCCACTGACTCCTGCACTCCAGAAAAAAAAAACTCTAATCCATTTATCTCTCCGTGTTCCTGCTGGCAACCGTCTCAGTGCCCGTTATAGCACTGTCCTTGCCAGCCTACCACTTAGTGATGGGTATCTGTAATGTGTGGGCCTTGAAGAGCTGAATGTGTCTGTTTGACCAAAGCTTGTGGCTATACATACATATTTACACACACTATATGACATGCTTCTTATTTAACACAGAAAGAAATCATGGGCCTAACAAATCAGTTGTACGGATACGGATGCACAATGTATTGGTGGTCATAGCCATAGCCTATTGATCAACATGTGCTTTTATTATTGGAATCGGTCCGATTAAACAGATAATCAATCAAGGCTTATTTTTATTCAAACAGCATAACCTCTTTCTATGTCAAATAAAAAAAATTAAAGGTGTCTTTCAAAAACATAAAAAAAAAAAATCTACATAAGTCTTAGTAAATAACAGAACTATAGGGATCCAACCTGTGAATGTGCGCCAACATGCCGATCGTATCGGCTCCTGGAACGTCCTGTGAGATGTTGGCAGGTGGAGGTGTGACTGAAGTCGGAGGAAACGTCCCTACTGTGCTTGAGGACGCGTTTGAAGAGTGACCACATACTTTATCCACCTAAAAAACAGAGACAGAAAGAGGAACAGAGATAAGAGTGGTGATGTTCTGTTCCTTCGGGAAGACAGAACAGATGATGTAAGCGTGTGTTTGTCTTTGTGATAAATGAAACTAATGGAAAAGCAGACGGTAACAGATCACATTAAAGCCATGAATGAATGAATCAGACAGAAAGACAGAGACACAGTGTGTGTGTGTGTCTGGCTCTGGTTTTGTCTATTATGGGGATCAAATATCCTCATAAGCTCAGTAAAACCTGAAATCAGTTACATGGTGGGAAGCAGCCAACAGTCTCCAAGAGGAAAACAGCTTAATAAACAAAATAAATAACATCTTAATGAAAATCTAAAAATGCAGACAGGATTCTGAGAGAGTTGTGTGTAGCGTTAGGGGACATAAAAATGATTAGCTCGGTATAATAACAATAAAAGTCAATGGAAAGTCCCCACCATGATGAAAAAACAAGTGTGTTTGTGCGTGTGTGTGTGTGTGTGTGTACCAGCTCTATTGCTGCAACACAGGATCTCAATCTGCATTTGCTTTTATATCTACACCTTCACCTCTGTCTCTTGCTCGTTCTTACACACACATTTAATCAATGGCGTTTCATCCCACTAAAAGCTCCGGCAGACGTCACCAGTCCATTAGTCAAAGAAGACCCGACTACAGCAATCTAAATGATTACCCTCAGTTTCTGCCCTCTCCTATCAGTCACTTTTAATAATGACAATTTTATTTGCCATTAATAAATCATTATCTCCTGAATCATTTGTCATTGCACTGGGAGGTTGGAGGACAGGAAAAAGACAAGTCTTCACTCTGCCACTCGCTTTACAACATGAATGAATAATAAGATACACTGAAAAAAAAATGTACTTGAAGGAAACAACTGTCACTGATTTTTGAACACCTCAATTGAAAGGAATCAGAAATCAGACTACCAAAAAACTTTAACTTCTTTCTAATGACTGAAAAATTACATTCTTAGGGTCTTTAAATCAATCAGTTCACTGCAAGTTAGTAATATATATTATTTTATAGCAAAATTCACAAATGCACCCCTCTAAAAAACACACGCGCTCAATAAGAATATACAAGAATCGGATGTCTTTTTGGACACCATACCAAGGTAACGGAAAATAACATTTAAAATATGGATTAAACTACAGTATATTTAAGATATCTGATATCAGTAAATTTAACATACTTGAGACCTTGAGCAAACATTATTAAACTCTGACTTGTGTTAAATATCAGCTTTAATGAATAATAACAAACTGAACCGATGTCTTCCTTTTTCTTTTAGAAGCATTTGAGCCTGAAGGGAATGAGGCATTATGGGTATCAGCCAAAAATGTGGGAGTGCTGGGAAAATATTTGTGTTTTGATTTTGTTGTATTCTGTGTAGTTTATTGATTTACCCTCCATTGTAAATATTTTTCCTCCTCCTTTTTGACAAACAGCATGGGAACCATCGTTTCCCCGTAAATAAACCCAGCGGTGGATTTTGGACCGAGATCTCAAATTTACAACGGTTATCCTTGAACCATCATGCATTTTATCAAGTTGCATAATTTCTGCATCCCAGTCAGTTATTTTTAATTCAGATTAGAAATCAGCTGCAGTTCTGATAAAGCATATACTGTATACTTTTTAAAAATATGAGTAAATAAACTTATTTTAATATCCTGACAATCTCTCAACAGAGTTTCTTTATGCATGGATGGAATTTCTCTTTATCCGGATGAAGTTTCATTACGTCCAGAATCAAATTACTTTCCGTCTGGATAGTCTGGGAATTTTCCCTGTGAATCTTGGCTAATTTTATGTTAATAATAAAAATAAAAATAAATAACCCCCCCAAAATATTCTCTTCATATCATGACAGTCTTTCTATTGGTAAAAACAAAATGTATTTGGCCCAGAATGAACCCAACGTCACTCTCCTGATCTCCCACTCCTTGGAATCTCTACATTTACCCCTGAACCTGTAACATCTGTGTCAGTGATTAATTTGAAACGGGATCCAAAATATTTTGAGAATTGTCAATTTTATCAACATTCAGAGGTGATCAAAAATTAATTAAAAAAAAAAAAGTAGGAGAGAGATCCTCACCTCGACAAGTCCAACCAGAACTGGTTGAAGAAAATTCATAAACAGGGCCTATGGTATGGCTATTATATACATTGCAATTTTTTACAAAATTATTTGTTCTGCTCCTTGGGAGAGACAATATTTAAACAAGTCCTCGTCTAGCATAATGGCCCTCCGCTTCCTATAACACCACATTATAGTGAAAGGTAGAGTCTTAAGCAAAAACCAGACTTTTAATCAAATTTAAAAGCATGTGAAAATAGGCATGACACACTTGTATGTGAGAGAAAGTCAGAACTGACCTCAGCGACACCCTGATCTGTGACGTTAAGCACAATGGGCCATTCCACTGGTCAACTGTTACTCAATTACCTACTGTTGAAAGCAGAGGTTTGCTCTTGTCTGGCGAGTGTGTGTGCACCTGTCCATCCTTGTAATATCTGTGAAATGCCAGTGTGTGAAACATTCTGGGTGTGATTAGATGGGGTCTGAACAGTACTTTATCCCATGAGTCTCAGAGGAAGACAAATGCGGGAACTGTGAGCGCCTGGCCTTGAGTTACAGGCTGACTGTGTTTTTGTGCGTGGTTGTCGATGTTTGGCTGCAGTTTTACTACAGTGTGCAATGAGGAAGGCCAATTTAAGGCATGTGATCTTGATACGTGCCCACCGCTCAAAAAACGAATATCTCTTTCAGAGCACTGTGTGATTTTAAGGCAGACTTTTCCTTTAATCGTCATGTTTGTGTAAGTCTCTCTCTGGGGGAGTATTGAGTTACATGGTCTGGTGTTGGTGTGTAATGAAGTTTGTTCATTTAAGAATCCGCTCCAGAGGCAGCGTTACTTTCTCTGTGCTCTTTCGCCCCAAATTCAGTTCTGGGTAATAGGCTCAAACATTACGGTTTTACAAACTAATTCTGAGCCTACGTTCTCAAGGTCTGTCTAAATGTCTAAATAGATAGAAAAATCAGATTGAAAGATGGCTGGATGGACGGACGGAGACTTAGACCGACAGATACAATAATTTGACGATAGAACAATTACATAATTTTCAGTAATCGAAAGTCTGATCTAAACCAGGTGGCAATAGGCAGACTGTCAAAGTCAATGACATGAGGAAGATTAATGTTTCTGCTGCACAAAACAAAGGCACATTTACTTAAGGAAGTCACAGAGGAAATTAATTATGCTATAGACCTTATGCAGCAGAGAAACAAGCACAGCCATCTTTAGAATGTTGTCTTTGAACTTCCGTTTTTGTGGTAGCTCTGTATATGCATCTATGGCAATGCTGTCAAAGAGTAAAATGCTGGTGAAGTGGATTTACTGATTGTAGAGTTAAATAAAGTCATGAGCATTGTAATGTTTGAAGCGGATGTCATAACAAATGTCAGTAGACCGGGAAGAATTTAAAACGAGCAGTTCATTCATAAATCCGTAAGATCTTACCTTCATGCTGTGGAAATACAAACAGGGGCTTAAGGTCTATAATAGGCCATTAGAACACCACTGATACATTCCTACTGTAATTACATTTTAAAAACACATCTAATGCTCTCTTAACATCTTAAATGCCAGCGCTGTTTGAATAACATCACAGTACGTCTCAGTGGTGTTGAATTAATCAGTGTTGTGAATGAGGCCCGTGGCCGTGCCAGCATGGGAGGGGAAGATAGTTCCACTGTGTGGTTAAGCGGGTTGTTTTTCATGTAGGTCTGGCTTTTAGTGCGTGTTTGAACTGTGATTCTCTGGCTGCTTTGTTTGGCTTCATTGTTGCCACATACACAATCAGCTGATTAATGATCTGTGTGTGTGTGTGTGATCTGTTTGTGAACTCTGCATCTCCGCAAGCATTCTACCCTTGTCACAGTTTCAGACCCATGGAACTACTGACTTGATCACGTGCTGTACATCAGCGGCACAATTCTGAGAATCTCCAATGATAAAACCCATATTTACAGGCCTGAAAGACTTAAAGCTTTACTTTTCAAAAATGTAATGAGCGAAAACAACTATAAGGCGGCATTCATAGGTTGAGGTGAGATACTCACCTCAACAAAACCAACCAGAAGTCATTGAAGATACGCATTAGCAATTCATCAGCAACACCCAAAAAAGCTGTTATATAATAATCTTGTCTAATTAATACTTTCTACAGTATTTTTTTTTCATGCATCATCTGGATTTTATTTCACAATAATTTCAGTTACCAGCCCAGATCATTAAAAACGAACCCACAACACCCTCAGGAAAAGAGAGAGACCGAAATCAGCAGCGAGGCACAGATCGTGGCACATCCAACATTTTATGTTTTGCTGGAAGTTCTAATTGGAAGCTGTAAGTGGAATTTACAACCACCAAACGAACAAACAACAAACACATTGTCTGTCACAATGAACGTTTCAAAGCTGTGCGTGGTTGTATTTGTTTCCTATACGTTTTCGATCTCTCTTTTCACTCCGTCTCAGCCAAGTTTGTGGTCTGGACACATACGCTCTACCTCATAGAGCTTCCCAGATTTAAATCATCCTCTCTCTCGCACTTCTCCTTTCAGAGTACTGAGGATCTGACCCCAGACTGGCTGACTCAGCGACTGTTACGCTCACTTTCCTTGTCTCGTCCCTCTCCTCTACTCTCCTCTAAGATCTCGCTAAACTGTAAATATTCTGTTTACGAGCATATTTGAGTTTCTATGCAGTTTTTCATAATCACTCACACATGATTTGCAATCTGGTTTCCCAGCAAACGGATGTCGACAGCCTCTAATGTTACTGCCTCTCCAAAACATCAATGTAAACAACATTTTGAAAGACGATGCTTCATGAACATTCAGAAAAATGTTCATGAGCAAAAAAAGCAAAAAAGCTAATTATTCTAAAGGTAATGCTTCTGTCATAACATCTTCATCCAGTTATGTTACAATCTTATGTTATTAGACCAAGACCCACACCCCCTCCTACTTTTTTCTTTTCTTTTCTTTTCTTTTACTTTGTTCCTCTTTTGTCCTTTCTTCAAAGTGCTGCATCAACACGAAACCATGTATGATTGTTGAATTATGCCATAATTGTTTGTACTTGAATTCTGTTTAATAATTTAAAATATATATATATATCTGACGGATAGTGTTACGATACAGTACTGGTTAATTTGAATCAGTCCACTTTTGGTGGGCGTTAACAAACCTACTTAACATTTACCAGTATCATGACTTTTAAAATAGAGTTTAAAGTTATAATTTTCTTATAGTCAAGTCAAGCCAAGTCCAGTCAAAATTAAAGAAAATTTGAACTAAAATCAAATTCAGATCGTGATTGTTTTTGAGCCAGATAAATTTACTCTCTGTAAAATAAATTACACATAGTGATTACTTACTGATATAATTTTCTATTACATGCCTGATCAATAAAATAAAATGCATATACACAAAGATGTTTCTGTCAAATATGGATCACGTTCACTCCTGGCTGTTAAACTTCACAGCACTGGTCTAATGCCGCATATTAACAAAGAGTGCATTTATATCAAATGTCATGTGACCCATAGTCAGCGAAGAGCTGCAAATACCATGATCAGAGCTGATCGGATTCCTCTTTCCTCCCGATTCCCAAAACCACAACCTTTCTAGAACCCTTTTGCTATTCCGATATTAAATTCTTCTGGCCCAAACTCAAACACAACTGAATGTTTAAATTCAAATATTCCTAAAATATCTCCTCCCATATTTATAATCCAAACATTTCTAGACAGATTCTCATTTCCTCCTAATTATTCATATCAAATGGACCCTAAGTCCATAAAGTCCTAGTGCATCAATGCACATAATAATTTCTGTATCCATAAATTTGTTCACGGGAATGATTATATGGTGCCAAGAGAATTCTGCACACTCAGCAAAGGGGAATGACCGAAAAGATACAAGAAAAAGAGAAAAAAATAAGTGGGGGGCTTTCTCTTTCACTACAGTCATTCTCTGTGTCAGAAAGGAAAATAAATTGCTCCACTGAGGGTACTAACTTGGTGAGGTAATTGATTCCTCACTTTTCACTCATCAGAAAGATGAATTAGTTAAGGGATAGTGTTATAAAGCATGAATAGTGTAAAAAAATTAGAGATATCATACACTATATTTCAGGACTTATAGAAAGTAGTATGTAGCACTTAAAGGGGTGAAAATAAATATTATAGCTAGTATATGTGTTCTTTACAAAGTTCACAATTTAAGCTTAAAACTGCTCAATAATAAAATAAAATAATCCTTTTCTGCTATGCTCATACCACAATGGAAAAAGGTAAAGAGAAATATAAAGCAATTTGGTAAGAGAGAGAGAGAGAGAGAGAAGAGAGAGAGAGAGAGAGAGAGAGAGAGAGAGAGAGAGAGAGAGAGAGAGAGAGAGAGAGAGAGAGAGAGAGAGAGAGAGAGAGAGAGAGAGACCTTTAACACACCTTTATTTATACTTTGTAGACATTCCTCATAAACATCTATTTTCTCAGATGTACATTAATAAATACACACTCAACAACTCATAGACGTTACAAAATATTGAATAAAAAATTACAATCATTATTTAGACAAATTTTTTTTTTTTTTTTTTTTTTTTTTTTTTAAGTCACAAAAACTCATAAATTTAACACCAGCTCATTTTCATAATCCACTGAGCACAAAACATCATTCAAAGCCCAAATTTCAATAAATCTGTCCATATTGTTCATTAGCTTAAAATATGCAAACTCTGCCTTGATTCTAGTTGCTATAAGAGCCTTTAAGAGCACCTCAGGACCTACATCCCCCTCTCCTTTCAGTTTCCTTTTCCTCGTTAACCATATTGCCATCTTTGCTCCTCCAACCACAAAATTAATTAACGAGAGTTTTTTCCTGTCTGATGCAACATATTTTGGTCCAAAAATGAAAAATGCATTATTAAAACCTACCCCAAAATCTCTGACCCACCCATCTAAGATCTGAAACAAAACTCTTAACCTCAAACAATTTAAAAACAAATGATCAATTGACTCTTCGGTGCCACAAAAAGGACATTCTTTCCCTACAGTGGGGTCAATGTGTGCCACGTGCCTGTTTGTAGCTACCGCCCAGTGCACAACCCTCCATTGGAGATCCGCCGTGCGTTTCTCTATAGGAGGTTTGTATAGGGACCTCCAGCATCCTCTAGGGGACGAGTCTGGCCCGAACAAATCTGACCACTTTGTCTCTTTACAGCCTTTGAGCACGTTATAATGGGATACTTTCACGCAAATGTTATACAGTGACTTTTTTGAGACAGTCTCAAAGCCTTCCAGCACAGGAGTCCTGAAATTTAGAAGAGAACCTTCCTCCGGCTCTTCATCCACCGCTGCTGAAACCTCCACCTGAGGAAAAAGACTCCCTCCGTTCTGTTCAGGAACCTCATTTTCCTCTGGGCTTTGTCTGAAGACAGAAGGCAATGCAGAAACAATTCCATCCATGATCCTCTTTATTATCCTTATGGACTTGATGCCTGTCTTGTTGCACATCTCCTCTGGACTTTTCCAGTTTTCACCAGTCTTTAGGTCAGCAATTCTTGTACACCCCGCTCTTGCCATTACGTTCTGAATGCTTCTGGGCTCCAGTGCCGGTGCTGGTATCAGCGGGTTATTAAAAAGAGGTTCCTTCTCTCTCCAGAGTCCAATATTTGTGAGAACCCTCTTGACCTTAAAAGTTGAAGTCCATGCTCGCAAAACTGCCTTGTAGAAAGGGGAAATATTCTTCAAGTCCATGTTGGCCAATTTGATCAAAAACAATTGCACATCATACTTGAAAATGTTCATTGTCCTCAACACAGCTCGCGCTGTATCAGCCCAGCACGGCTCCGCATACAGCAATCTTTGTGCTGCTTGAAGTCGGAATGTCTTTATTCTGTTTTTAATGTCCATCAGGCCTTGTCCACCCTCTTGAATAGGTAGGAAAAGTACTGCAGATTTTTTCCAGTGCTGCCCATCCCAGAAAAAGTCAATTAGCTTTCTTTGCAACTCTTCAACCACACTTTCCGGGGGCTCCAGAACGTTCATCTTGTGCCATAATGCGGATGCAGCCAGATTGTTCGTGACCAATACCCTGCCCCTATACGATAGCTGGGGCAGCACCCACGACCATCGAGACAACCGGTCACACATTTTCTCCACCATACCCTCCCAGTTCTTCTGCCTATACTGCTCTGTTCCTAAAAACACCCCCAACATCTTCAAACCCCCTCTTCCCCATTTAACTCCCCCTGGAAGCACAGGAGGGGTCCTTCCCTGCCAATCTCCTAATAAATACCCTTCACTCTTTTCCCAATTTACTTTAGCTGATGAAGCCTTTTCGTAAATATTTAAAGCATTTGTTAAATTCATTATATCTGTGTCACCTCTTATAAAAACAGTGATATCATCAGCATAGGCTGAAAGAGTGATTGGCCTGTCTTCACAACCTTTCACTAGAAACCCTTGCAATTTCTCCCTAAGTTTGTATAGTAAGGGTTCAATTGCTAGAGAGTACAGCTGTCCTGACAAAGGACAGCCTTGTCTTATACCTCTCTGAACTAAAACTGGACAACTTAGCCCACCTCCAACTTTTAACAATGCAGAGGCTCCAGTGTATAACAGTTTGATCCAAGAGATAAAATTCTCACCAAAACCAAAAGCTTTAAGAGTTTTAAATAAATAAAAATGATCTACTTTATCAAAAGCTTTCTCTTGATCAATTGACAGAAAACCCACATCCTCATTACCATCATTTGCTAAATTCATTATATCACGCACAAGAAAAAGATTGTCCATTATTGTTCTTTTTGGCACACAATACGTTTGAAAATCATTGATGACATACTCTAAAAATTGTTTCAATCTGTTTGCAAGACACTTGGCTAGAATTTTATAATCAGTACACAGTAAAGCTACTGGTCTCCAGTTCTTTAACAGTCCAAGGTCACCTTTTTTTGGCAATAAAGATAAAACCGCTCTTCTACAACTAGTCGGCAGTTCATTTTTTCTATGAGAAAATCTAAAAACATCAAGCATATCATCTTTTAAAAGAGTCCAGAATTGCTTGTAGAATTCAGAAGGAAGTCCATCAATGCCAGGGGACCGGCCATTGGAAAGTTTCTTTACCGCCTCTGATATTTCGTCCAATTGAATATCGGCATCAAGACATTGTCTCTGATCATCGGTGAGCTTTGGCAAATCTCTTAGTAGGTCGTCCATGCAGTTAATGTCACAGTCTCTTGCTTTGAATAAATCAGTATAAAAGTTATTTGCATGGTTTCTCATTTCTTTTGGATTAGTAGTCAAAGTCCCATCTGGTAGTTTCAAATGTAACATAAGTTTTCTGTCTCCTTCTTTCCGCTCCAAGTTGAAAAAAAAAGAGCTCGGAGCATCTATTTCTCGTATTGAGGAAAAACGGGCTCTTATCAAAGCACCTTTTGCTCTTTCATTGAACAGGGACGCCAAAACAGTCTTTTTTTCTCTTAATTTATCCACTTCTTCTGAATTTTCTTCAATAATTCCTTCTTCGATTTCAGTTATTTCTCTCTCAAGAGATTTAATAGTGTTCTTTACAAGTCTATTTGAGTGGGCTGTATAGTTCTGGCAAAAAATTCTTATTTGTGCTTTTCCAATCTCCCACCATTGCACTAAGTCTTCATATTCACTTTTTTGCTCTTGCCACTTAGACCAAAATAACCCAAACTTTTCACAAAATATAGAGTCATGTAATAGTTTCAAATTAAAATGCCAATAATAGCTAGAACGCTGTGACTTTTTTAAACTCATTTCAATCATGCACAAATGATGATCAGTAAAACCGTTTGGAAAGATGTTTGCTTTTAAAACTCTATTGGAATTATTTTTACTTACATAAAACCTATCCAACCTCGCAGCACTAATATGATCGTGAGAAGCTTTAACCCATGTATATTGTTTTACTGTTGGGTGTTTCTCCCTCCATACATCAGATAAGTCATATTTTCTCATAATACTGCTTAATGAATTAGCAGACTGAGGATACGGTTCCTCACCATTTCGGTCTAGTGTAAAATCTAAGGTGCAATTCCAGTCACCCCCAAGAACCATATACGAGTTATCAAAATTTTTTAATTCACTAGATAATTTTTTTAAAAAATCTACCCTTTCTGCTCCATTATTTGGCGAGTAAACATTAATGAAAAGAAAAGGAAATCCCATTAACTCCACCTGTACAATCAAAATTCTGCCCATATCTATCTCATAGGAAGATATATTAGTCATATTAAGCTTCTTTGAAAACAGAATTGCAACACCACCACTTAGATTAGAGCCATGACTTAAAAAAATCTTGCCCTCCCACCACATTTTCCATTCTACTTCATCACCTAAATCGCTATGGGTTTCTTGCAAAAAAATTATATCCATATGTTTGTTTTGAATCAATTCATACAAAGCGGCTCTCTTACTATAATTCCTTCCTCCATTAATATTAATTGTCCCTATTTTTATGCTCTCCATGAAAAGAGAAAAAAGAGAAAGACAAACAATCAGAAGGAAACAAAAAGAAAAAAGCACCCTTTGTGACCTAACCATTACGTATATTGCTTTTTAACCAATTCTTTCCTTTTCCGTATATTTGTCACAATTTTTTTCAGTCTAAATCTTTTCCTTCGGCTCAATTCTTCAAATCCTACACTCTTCTGTATTTTAACCACCGATCTCACAAATCTTTCAACATCAGGAAAAAAACTCTTGACATCAAAAGTCTTTCCAAAAGTTTCATCCAAGAAGTCGTTAATTTCTTTCACTGTATATAACTGATCATCACCACACTGAGAAGTGATGTCAGACATTTCTGAAAAACTATCTTCATCCCCCATCTCCTCCGTTTCGTCATCCCTGTCATCAACCTCACCAGCACCTTCATGATCATTCCTGTGTCCAGTTTCATCTTCCCATTGAGAAACATTCACCTCAGTCTCCACAACTCTCTCACCACCAGTACCACAATTTTTTGCAACTATTTCTTCACAGCTTACTTCCTGATTAATCTGTGTTTCGTTCCTTTCCAATTCATCTCCCTTCTTTCCAGTGTCTAAATTCCTTCCTACACTATCCTTCTCACCATCATTCTCTTTTGACCCACTCGGTCCAGCTTTTTCAGTTGACCAACTCGGTCTTGCTTTCTCTTTTGACCCACTTGGTCCAGCTTTTTCAGTTAACCCACTCGGTCCTGCTTTTTCATTGTCCAACTCATTATTTTCAGTGTTCGTTTTATGGGGGCACGCATTTTTTTTGTGTCCTAATTCACCGCATTCAAAACATTTTAAACTCCCAGTACTAGCATAAAGCATGTAGGACTTGCCTTCATACAAGACTCGAAAGGAAATGTCAAGCGCCGTTGAATCTAAAAACATAAACACTTGTCGTCTAAAAGACGTGACATGTTTCAGCGACTCGTTTTTACATCCTAGTGGAACCGTTTTAATTCCACTAGCTATTTTCCTAAATCTCAACAATTCCTTTTCTATGTCATGATTTGGTATGAAAGGGGGACAATTCGAGATTGTTATACGGCTCGATTGAGACACCAGCGGAGAAATGACTGTATAAACGCCACTTACCCAAATGCCGCTCTCAACCAACCGACTGGTTAAGTTCCGTTCCTTCAGAAAGACCACAACGGCCTTATTCATCCGTGAAGCCGAAACCACGTTATCATACCCCACCTGTTCGCCTATCGCCACGAGCACTTCTTCCACTGAAACGCCGGCCTCAGGTACGCATCTAACTCCATGGCGGAGTGAGAGAGAGGAGTCACACCCTCTCGGGTGAGGCTCCATCTCAAACACCCGCCAACAGGTCAAACAAAGAAAAACCGCTCACCTGATGCTATCTTACTATCTTACACTTGCGAACAGAAAGGGAAAAACTTATATCAGAAAAGTTTTGAACCAAAAACTAGAAAAGAAACAAGAAAAGAGGAATAAAAACCCCATTTAAATCGCTCCTCTCACCCGTGAGAAAACTCACACACCCCAAACTCCCAGAGAGAGAGAGAGAGAGAGAGAGAGAGAGAGAGAGAGAGAGAGAGAGAGAGACAGACTCTTTTACTGACCCCTCTCTCATCGCTGTCTGTGTTCTGGGCTTTGGAAATCTTTTCTAATCCCAGGGGCCTTGTTTCCATTATCTAAAAAGCACGAGCTACTATTAAAATTCCTGTGTAAGACTGTAATTAGAGCCTTAAGTTAAACCTCGGAGGAAATAAGGTAGAGTAGCACATTAACTGCTTGGGACGGTGGATAATGAGTTATTAAATTTTTCTCGTTTTTGTCTGATATGCGCTCATTGTTGTCAGCAGCCTCTTTTAGACACAGCACTTACGGGTCACGGAAAGACTGTCTGCTTCCAAGCTAGCAAGATTGAGACATCACAACACCTCAGGTGAACTCTGACCTCACGGCTACAATCCCTTTCCATCTCCAGTTGGGAAATAACATTGCGGTGTAAATCCTGACGTTCCGTTCAGCAGTAGAATTCTTAATGGACCTTAAACCTGTTGAAATATACAACAATCACTATGAAAACCCTCCGAATGTGGAAACAAAAACACTGGAAGAGGGGAGAGAAAGAATTTAAAGACGAGTTAAAAAGACAAAATGACTGAGCTTTTCAGCTCTTAAACTTTTGTCCATTTATAGCAAGGAATATATATATATATATATACACTGTGTGCAAAATTATTAGGCAAGTTGTATTTTTGAGGATTACTTTTATTATTGAACAACCACAGTTCTCTCAGTCAATCCAAATTGTTAATAAACCTCAAACCTGAATATTTTAGGAAATAAAAATTATGTTTTGGCTTTTTATGACAATATCTATGCGTGCACAATTATTAGGCAACTTTTGGTGTGCAGAACTATTATGCAGCAAAATGAAAAATTAACATTTTCCCATCTCACTTGTTTATTTTCATCTGTTAAAAGTGAGAATAAAAAACAAACAACTAAATTTACAAATAAACATTTCTGACATAAAAAAAAAAATTCAGTGACCAATATAGCCACCCTTCTTTTCAATAACAGTTATAAGCCTTCCATTCATGGAGTCTGTCAGTTTCTTGATCTGTTGATGATCAACTTTTTGTGCAGACGCCACCACAGCCTCCCATACACTGTTCAGAGAGGTGTACTGTTTTCCTTCACTGTAAATCTCCCGTTTAAGAAGGGCCCACAAGTTCTCAATAGGGTTTAGATCAGGTGAGGAAGGGGGCCATGTCATTATTCTTTCATCTTTAAGGCCTTTACTGGCTAGCCATGCACTGGAGTACTTCGATGCATGCGATGGAGAAATCATGGTCTTCTTGAAAGATGCAGACTTTTTCCTGTACCACTGCTTGAAGAAAGTATCTTCTAAAAACTGGCAGTAGGTTTGGGAGTTCATTTTGAGTCCATCTTCAACCTGAAAAGGTCCAACTAGCTCGTCTTTAATAATACCAGCCCATACCATCACCCCACCTCCACCTTGCTGTCGTCTGAGTCGAAGTGGAGCTCTGTGCCCATTACTTATCCAGCCACGGGCCCATCCATCTGGTCCGTCAAGAGTCACTCTCGTCTCATCAGTCCATAAAACCTTTGAAAAATCTGTCTTCAGATATTTCCTGGCCCAGTCTTGACGTTTCAACTTATGTTTCTTGTTCAGTGGTGGTCGGATTTCAGCCTTCCTTACCTTGGCCATGTCTCTGAGCACTGAACACCTTGTACTTCTGGGCACTCCAGGTAGGTTGCAGTTCTGGAATATGACAGCACTTGAGGATAATGGGTTCCTGGTAGCTTCACGTTTGATTCTTCTCAAATCGTTGGCAGTTAATTTTTTCGTTTTTTTTTCTCAACAAGTTTCTTGCGACTCTGTTGAGTATTTGCTACAAAACGTTTGATGGTTCTGTGATCACGCCCCAATATCTTAGCAATTTCAAGAGTGCTGCATCCCTCTGAAAGACTTTTTAAAATTTTTGACTTTTCAGAGTCAGTTAAATCTCTTTTTCGTCCCATTTTGCCTGAGGAAAAGAAGCTGCCTAATAATTATGCACACCTTGATATAGGGTATTGATCTCCTTAGGCCACACCCTCCCTCATTACACAAAAACACATCACCTGAAATGCTTAAATCCAATTAGCATTCAAGTTTTTACAGCTTGGAGTTAGAACAAATGCATAAAAATTATGATATGGTCAAAATACTCACTTGCCTAATAATTGTGCACACAGTGTATATATATATATATATATATATATATATATATATATATATATATATATATATATATATATATATGCCTTTCTATATGTGAGACGCATCTTGAAGCTTCAGAATTGAAAGCTACTACTGCGGGGTGAACAAGTGATTTAGTGGCAAGTACACAAGATATCCTTGAGCACACCTACTGTATATATTACTCTTTGGGTCTTCAGGATATATTCGATTACAGATTTACCCGCCTCTAAATGTCATGTAAAAAACACATATTGCGTGGTTGGTCACTTTACCTGTGAGTCATACAGCCCCTTCCTGGACAGATCTTTGCCAGGATAAATATGCAAGACCTCTTATACCCCCCAAAAAAGGAAGAAAAGGAACAATAGGGGAAATGTGTGCTCTCTAATTATATAACCAGCACTGACAGTCCAGAATTTAGAAAGACAATGAAAGGAATGTGCATTGCATGCAAAACACACACACACACACACACATCATTACCCAAGTTCAGCTGGTATCACAGCCTAGCATACATGTGCATGACACCTGATCTTAAGGGATTTAAAACCACACACACTAAGACCACAGAGATGTCAAAAGACACCCCAGTCCTCTTTTAAAAACTTTTTTTCTCTCCCCTAGTCCCAGTCTTGCAGTGCTGGTCAATAGAAGTCTTTCAGACATGCAAGAGGGCAGCCAGCGCTGTCAGCACCTACAGTGTCTCGACAGACCTCTAAAACCTGATCCCAGAAAGCACACACACACACTACACACTCAGCATGCCCTCTCAGGCAGCACACATGATGGGACGGCATGCCAACCGCAATCCGTTTGGGAAAGTATCCCAGTGAAAATCAAACCATTGCTATAATTCCTCTAATAACATCTCAGCTTCACACACACATTTGTAGAGAGCGGAGAAGTCTACAGTTTATGATCTTTGGAAGGATAATACAAAAATGAGAGAGGCAGAAAAATGCTATGCATTATTTTGATAGAACTGAATACAGCTTAATCGGGAGATAAAAGCACTAGGACATAATACAAGCAGGGGATTGTGGGTAATAGAGTCTGTTATCAGGATGGTAGTCCTGTGGGTTTCAGTCTCACTATTTTCTCTCGAACTCATTGCTTAGTGTAAAGAAAACAGTGGAGATTTACACACAGAAGCAGAGGAAAACAGAAATGGCCTGCCAGAAACATTCTCCAAGCTTTTTCCATCGTTTATTGCAGGATTATGTCCCCCACATCATTTGGAATACCAAAAGCAATTTTACTGGCTGAAAGAAATCCATTCAGTGCCTGATTAGAAAAACTACAAAATCACTTTTATGATGTACAAAAGTTGGGGGGGGGGGGGGGGGGAAGACTATTAAATTGAACAAAAGTGATAGCAAAGACATTTAACAAAATAAATGTCATTTTGAACTTTTATCAGTTTCCACAAAATAATTAAGCAGCACAACTGTTTTCAACATTGATAATAATAAGAAATGTTTAATGAGCAGCAAATCATCATATTAGAATGATTTCTGAAGGATTTTGTGACTCTGAAGACTGGAGTAATGATGCTGAACATTCAGCTTTACCATCACAGGAATACATTACATTAAAAAATTATTTTAAATTGTAATAATATTGTCTAAATAATACTGTTTTCACTGTGTTTTTAATCAAATAATCACAGCCTTGGTGAGCATAAGAGACTTCTTTCAAAAATATAAACAATCAAAGCATTTTTTATTATAAGTCGATTTCATATTATGTAATCGAAGCTTTTATCCGTCAAATTAAACATTTGCAAGCTACTTGGTAAACCTCAATAATGAGATTAGAATAGTACCAACTAATTAGCCTACTAGCATATCCCTCGCCATTTAGTCAACTTTTTTTTTTTTAGCTACCACTGCTAAGGAAGGACAACTGGAAATGCCATTTATAGTATGACAAATGAACAGGAAGGAATATCAGCTGTGATTTTGAAACATCTCTTTCTTGACATATTATTTGATTGGACTGCAAAAAGAGTCACTATTTATTTCCAGATTTCAATGACACTGAAATAAAACATGCAATGCACTAACAATTCCCCATACTATTGTTCATATCATTGCATATTTCATACGTTTCAGGTTTTGAAAAATAAGTAGCAGGGAACATACATGCTGCACAAAGTTAGTAGTTCACTAGTATTCCATTTCAAACACAGCCAAAGCCATCGTCACAATTCAGTTAAGCAATCACATTCTGCCCTTAAAGCAAACCAATCTTTAACAGCTTCAAAATAAACACACTGGCAGACAGTATAATGCCAGTATTCTAATGGAGTGTCACGTTTAAAAGCATTTCAAAATAAAGTGACTGGGTTCACTTTGGCTAGGTCTTTCCAATCCCATGAAGTGGCTTTGAAGTGTGAGTAAATGTTAGTTTGACTTAACGTGTGATAAATGGACTTAAAGTTTAAAGCTAAGAGCATGTGTGTTTATGTGTGTCAGTGACAAATGTACAAACAAAATTCTGCCAAAAAAGTTCCCATTTCCAAACCCTCATTCAGACACAACAAGATAACAGCAGCCTAAGAGAAACTTTGTTCAGACACACGGCACCAGAAGAATCTCGCAGAGGTAGTGAACTTGCCTGAACTTTCAGGATTTCCATGAGATTCAGATTTCAGATTTCAGATTTTCTGCAAAAATTGCCTGCTAAAATGAAATACAACAGCCTTACAGCAAGTGTTTGGGGAAATGCATTACAAGTTTTGTAAACAGGTTACTTTTTTTCAAGTAATGAGGAAAGTAAGTAACACTGTTTTTTTTAAATTGGCAACAAAATATATTTTTTCAAACAAGAGAGCGCAAGTTACTTAATTTTCCCATTTATTGACTGTGTCAGTCTCTCCCGTCCCCATGTTGAGAGAAATCATGATTAATTAAATAATTAATTTTAATAGCAATAATTAAATAGGTTAAAGGTAGGGTAGGCAATTTTAGAGAGGCTAGCAATATCAAGCTATAGCTTTGAAAGCATAAGAACCCATCCTCCCTTCCAAACCCATGCATCTTCACAAACATCAAAACACAAGAATGCTCATTGCTCACAGCCAGAGCAGAGTCTGCAAAGCGTCACAAGAGACGGCGTTAAACTACCTCATGTCTCAAAGAACATAACAATGTTTTATTAACAACATTCAGAAGGAGCACATTCAGATAACCAACCAATTTAAAGCGAGATGAGCATGTTCAGAATGATATTCAACTAAGTACGATACAAGGTACATATACAGCTGACTTACCACTGTCCCGCGACAGTTCAGACCAAATGACAGCACGCTAAATATGCATAATCTTTGCTCTTTCTGATTGTATGTAAGTGCAAACTTTTGAATAAAATAATAATAAATTAATAATAGGGTGCTTAATGATACCCTCATGTCATGATTCGATGTACTGTTAATTAAAATGCTAAATTTGGTATTACATTGGGTGTGGAAATGAATAGGCTAGGACTTAGTGCTGGAAACCCAATGCACAGGACAAAATTATATAGGCCACTTTTTACTGGTAACATACAACATTTGACATTATCAGAACCATAAATATTCCCCCATTGCATTATTATACATTATATACAACATTATATATAGTAGTTTAATGTCGTACTGACACTAAAACTCTGTAAACATAAAAAAAAATATCACATAGTAATTTTAATTTTGGGTGAACTATACACAATACAGATTGTCACTATTGTCATGTTGCATTTTTGTATTGCGATGTATTGTGATACGATATATGAAGTGCACCGCTCTGAAGGAAAAGAAGTTGTAAAACAGCACAATAAACGTTTTCGCTTGAGTATCTTGTTTTCATAATCTTTGGAAGCCAAAATCGAAAATATTTTTTTTGTAATCTCACAGCCCTACTATAGCATACAATTTAAACTATGCACACTGATACCCACCGTGGCAGTGAGCCTGGGCCCATGAAGTTGAGCATAGAGAATGGCCTCCTCAACTTGACCTCTGATCCCCAGCAAAGCGAGCTCCAGGTTGTGCGCTCCGGCGACCATGTGTGAGAGATCCTGCAGTACGGTGACGTACTGTCTCCATGGGTTGTGTAACTCCGAGAGGCTGGCCAAGCACCCGCGCATGACGTTGAGGCAGTAGCCACTGCATGCCCGGATCAGGGTAAGCCCACGGCAATGAGAGCAGTATTGCATGCGCACCAGAGCGCGCGTGCACTCTTTTGATAACTCCGCCGTCTCCGTAATGTTCATCACCTCTAACCCTACGCCGAGCGCCAAGCTGAGCACCCGACCTGCCCGCAATGCTTCCGCAAGCTCCTTTGCCATCGCTTTTGGGTACGACCCAAAGGGGTTAACGTCCTGCCTCGTCATGCGGAGACAGTCGCCAAGCTGGTTGCCGTCAGAAGTATCTGCGTCAATGCTTGCGGCCATGCCGGGATTGACTATACGAGTGTGGACCAATGGGAAGAGACTGTCGAAGAAACAGTTCACAGCGGTTTCAACGGAGACATTGCCGGTGCCCTGGAGGAAGCGAGATAGGTCAGTAAAGAGGCAGACGATGTGAGGAGAGATGGACGACATGAGGGAAGAGTACGTGGTCTCAAACAGAGAGGTCAGGTGATTCTGAGAGAATGATATTAGAGACTGGAACGTATCTGAAAAAGAGAGAGAAAAGATTTAAATTGGTGTAAACATCAGAGAAAAATCTCAAAATAAGAACATGCACAAATCACACACACTTACACAGTCTCACAATACAAAACACAAGAAACATTTGAAGAGAGAACATTTGTTATTCGTCTAACAGCTTTAAAAGTGAAGTATGCAATTTCTAAGTCATTAGCCATTGATCAGACAAATGGATAGATCCGCCTCGGTTGAGCATTTATTGAACTACTGGTTTAAGTCAGGGATTCTCAACTCTGGTCCTCGAGGTCCACTTTAATGTAGAGTTTAGCTCCAACCCTAATAAAACACACCTGAACAAGCTAATCAAGGTCTTCAGGATTTCTAGAAAATTATAGAAAGGTGAGTTTGATCAAGGTTGAAGCTACACTCTGCAGGAAAGTGGACCTCGAGGGCCAGAGTTGAGCACCCCATTTTGTCAAATGCTGGGCTCAATTAATAATCAAGCTATAGAAAAAGTGACAATAGCCGTCTAAATAAATGATTTTGAATAATGTTCTTCAGTGTCATAGTCATGCTATAGTCCGAATGAAATCATTTGGGTATCAAGTCTTATAGAAGTGTGTAGTTACATGAAAGCTAGACAAACAATAAATCAAAACTTCTCTAAGACATGAATTTTTAACATGAGCATATGTTTTGAACTGTTAATAAAAAGAAAAAAAAAGAAAGAAATTCTATATTAAATGTGAATAAAACTGAAATTAAAGTTCCAAACTTTATTAGAGAAAAAAATACAAGTTTCGACAAAAAATATAAATAATAATTTGTCCAGAACAGCATGCTTTTTTTTTCTTTTTCTTTTTTTTCTAAAAATATTAGTCAGGGCATGGAAATGAACAAGAATGATTTGCTAAAAAAAAAAAAAAAGATAGAAAAGTTTTCTGAGAAATCAACCTACAAATGACTCTACAAAAGGTATCTGCTTTTTAAAGGAATAGTCTGTCATCACTCTCTCACCTTTGTGATTTTTGAAACCCACGACTTTCATCTGTGGAACACAAAAGGAGACATATACTGTATATACAGCATGAGCATCCAAAGCAAAACTACTATTTATTATAGTTTAAATTTACTTTTAACGGAGGCTGAGAGTTTTTGGAGTTTCTCAGAGGGTCATGTTGATGTTTTATCATGCCTGTATTTGGTCCATTTTACTGTATGGTTAAGCGGCCTGGTTCGGTAATTTGACGGTTACTCTTAGATCTCAGTTCAACCGTTTGGTGCGTACAGCAATGAAAGTGGTTGGTCTGGGGGTTTACCCCAATATTCAGTCTATATTCAATAAAATTATTTTTAAACAGGCGAGGAAAATTACTTTGTTTACATACTTCTTATGTGTTTTATCCAGAATTTGAACCACTTCCATCTGGTTGACGTTTTCGCACCCCAAAGTTTAGATACAACTGCTATAAAAAATATTTTGTTCCTTTGGCTACAAAGCTGTTAAACTCTGGTGCAAAGAAAAAAAAAAAATTCTGTGTAATTTTTTGGAGCTTGACAGATTTCATTGTATGGAAAGAGCAGCATGAACATTCTGAACATTCAGCATGAACAACTTTCTGTTCCACAGAAGAAAAAAATATTAAAAATGCAATGAAACAGAAGTAGAGACATTCTGTATTGCGAAGTATCCGAGTGTAACAGATTATCAAAAAAGAAAAAAAATAAGTAGCATGGGTACTTAGTTCTATCAATCAGTTGTTGATTGGATTTTGAGATGAGCACTGAACTCAAAACTTGAGGAAGATGAACAAGAGTTTTTACAGGGTGGTCCAGAAGGTTCTGTTTTTGATTAAACATTACAAGGTCAAAACAATTAAAAAATATCATCATAATCATCATAATAATTAATTAATTGTTCACAATAAGATCTGGAATATGAATTTAGAAAAAAACAGGGTTATGTATTACATGTAGGGTTATACATAATAACATATAGGGCCCTATCTTGCACCCAGCGCAATTGACTTTGAACACCGACGCATGTATCATTCCTATTTTGCACCCGCGCACAGCGGACTATTCCCTCCACAGACGCACGTCGGTGAATTAGGAAATGAACTTGCGCTCGCGGGGGCAGTTCAGCGCAAAGAGGAGGCGTGTTCCGGCGCAAAACTTCCATGGTGCTATTTTCCAGTTTTAGAAAGCAATTGCGCCATTGACCAGGAAAAAAACAGTCTAAAGACAGTGGCGCGTTGCGCGTTAGTGATATGGTATTTTAAGGGCGCGTGCTTGGCCATAATGTTAACGCGAATCCACTTTGATTCTCTAATATAAACAGATGCAGCAGTTTTCATTTTTGCAAATCATACATTATTACAAGGAAAAATATTAACACACGAGGGAAATCATTGTTGTGTCCGTGAAGATGTGAAAAAGATCTATCTAGATAAAAAAAAAAAAAAAAAATCTAGATTAGGCTACACATTTACTACCCAAATCATACGCCTGTTTAACCGAAGATAATTTGGGTGGGTTTCTCTCATTATCCCCAATGTCACTTCTCTGTGTTTTACGGCCCTGACGAGAACGTCGGTTTCCTCGGCTGTGAACCGCTCCTGGTGTGCGCTGGCAAATCCGCCGTTATTATAGCAATCCGCCATGTAACAAGCGCGTCTGCTCTTAAAGGGAATGTGAGAGGACGCTCTGATTGGTTTATTTCACGTTACGCCCAAACCACACCTATGAATAATGAAGCTACTTCAGACCAACCCCTTTTAGATTTGCGTCGGGCGCAAGAGTCATTTATCCCGCCGGGAATATAGCAACAGCGCCGGGATCCGCCCACAAAGTTACTTGCGCTTTGCACTTTGACACTTGCGTTTCAGATCGTTAAAATAGGGCCCATACTGTAACATATAGGGTTAGTTTGACATTGCGACTTTAAACCAAATTAAGGTGAGCAAATGACAACAATTTTCATATAGCTGAACTATTTCTTTTCAACCAGTCACAAAACTTTTGTGCCACAGGAAGGACAAATAAAAAAGGGAAAGGGATTCTGTGGCTCTATTCTGTGGTTTTTCTGTCGCCCTCTCTCTCTCTCACTCACACACACACACACACACACACACACACACACACACACACACACACACACACACACGTGCCTAGACTTGTGTTTGGTTAGTGGTTTGTTAATGCAGGAGCTGCCTGTCTATTCAGCTGCGCAGTAGTCAAGCATGACCACACACACACACACACACACACACATACACACACATACACGCACACACACACAGGCTGTACCCAGGGTGCCGTTCTCTCTAAGGCCACTGATGTCAGACTGAAGGCATGTTAGTGGATGGAGGAACAGCGGCAACTGGAACTGAGACCGGTCAACAGACATACATATGAACCTCACTCACACACATACAGAAGCACAGCTCTCCATTTCACTCCATAAGCTGCAGAAGCTTCCATCAGTGCCGTCACAATGGACCAGGACAACAACTAAACTCCCCCAATCACGACAGCTGTGCCGTTCACACAGGATATGTTCTGGCACTCTTTCTGCACTGCTTTTCTTTTTCTTATTGTGCATGTACATGTGTGATACAGTCAACTTTATTGCTGCATCGTATTTTGAGGTTTCAGAATCTCATACCATTGCATTATGAAGATGTCATGTTAAAAAAGTTACACTTTTCACATCCTTCCCCATCATCACATATAGAGACTGTGGAAGAATTACACTTACTGGACCATTATGACATTAAATTGTTTTTCTTCACAATGTCCTTACAGAGAGGTCAGTGATGGAAAGAAGAAACAGGAAAGATATTTGAGAAATGTCACAGATTCAAACTCATATTGCCCATATCAGAACCACTGCCTAAAGTGTCAGAGCACATGCAAACCAATAGGCCAACAAAAAAAGGAAAGCGAGCATTGTAGAAGGAGAAAGTAAGGAATGGAAAGGCCACTTGCCATGTCCCGCTGTGTGTTCGTGTCTGCATATGAACTGTAAATGTGCGTGTGCGTGTGTGTGCTCGTATAGGCGAGATGGTTGGAATGAGAGCAGCAAACCACCAGCAGAATGTGCCAGTGTAAGGTTACAGCATTTCAGAGGGCAGCCTCATGCCACGAACGCTCCGTAAAAGCACCAGAAGTGGACAAGCAGACGGAGAAAGAGACAGGGAGTTGAGAGAGGTGAATTTGTTTGGCTTTGAGGCCTCACGCCACAGTGCTGAAAAAAAAAAAAACTGGAGTATCTTTTACAAGAAAATACTATTTCAGTCTATTCTAGTTTTGTTTTTGTTTTTTACTTTTAATTCAACTTCTGAGACAAAAGGTTTATACCCATTTTGTTTTCAGTTTACGTCTAAAGGCAAGCTTACACAATGCACTTCCGCTCAGGTGGAATTAGACAATAATTCAAGAAGATGACTCCAGAGGATGATTCTGATGATGAAAATGTGTTTAAACAGGAAAAAAAAGAGAGGAGATCTCCCATGAGAAACCCACATAAAGGCTGATATTGCTCAGACAAGCACACGCAGCAAACTTAATGTCCTGTACAGAAACCAACAGTGGTCTGACAGCTGGGGAAAAGTTATCTGAAACCATTTGTTGCTCCATTAGTGCTTCACCATTAGAGCAGAACTGCCAGACATTGTTCATTTGATTTGTCAGAACTATTACTGGGCAAATTGCAAAGCTTTAAATGGCTTGTTTGGTTTATAGAGAATAGATACATATTACTGATTCTATCTTTCGGTTTGCCCTAAAATTAAGACTCTGGGTATGTTCAGAATGCTTCTCATGATATTTTTGCAGTATGCAATAAGTAAAATGTCAATCAGCCGTAGATTGATATCGGTCGATTATCACATTATATTGCTGCCTTCATGCTGTCGGAAATGTCCTACTTCCCACTTCTGAAGTTGGAACAGGAATCATGGAGGACACCAGGTTTATTATTGCCTATTTATTGGGAAAATCTTAATAAAAGCCAAAATGATATTTAGTGTCCCATTCATTGACAGACATATAAACATTCACCGCGCAATTTAGATAGTCAGCTTGCTGACAGTTCTGGAATTCCAGTCAAACACAGGATATTTTCGCTGTGTAAAAAACATAAAATAACTTCAAATAATTATTCCTATATGTAAATATGCACTACTTTAAAGACAAGATAAGAGATGTAGCTGTTAAACTAATAAAGAATAGCAGTCAGAGCAGCAGTCGTTCTCTTCTCCACCATGTTTAAAGTTTATGGCACCCCCAACGCGGGAACTTGGGTATCAAACTTATCTCAGAGCTTCCCAGTGGTAAATACAACGTGAGAGGGCATTAATTTCTAAATTTTAGGAAACTTGTATTAACGATAATTCCAATAGCATGTGAAGATCGGTAGTCACTAATTTTGGCCGATCTCACGAACTGATAGCAATATGATGATGTAAAAAGTTGCCACAGACTTTTGCGCTACGTTCAGCTTTGTAACTTTGCGAAACATTAGTAAATCACACATCTTTATGTGATTGTCTTGATTAAAACGAGCCCACACACAACATAACATGATCTCGAGAAAATCCTCACGGATTGACATGACATGCTGCTTCGCTAAAGCTATAGGATGTCTGGCAGAAAGTATAAATGTTTAATATGATAAATGTAATTTATCACAAAAAAAAAGTTTATATATATAGAGAGAGAGAGAAAAAACAATGCCTGACTGCATTTGGCTTTTTTTTTTTTTTTTTTTTTTTAAACTATTTTTCCCTAATTTGTGAAGATCACATTTTTTTGCCACAAAGTTTGTCACACCACATGTCAATCACTCCAAAATCAAAATAAATTCAGTTAAAACATAACATTAATGTTAATGCCAAGCTGTATGAGGAACATATCTCAGGTTTACTGCTAATAAAAAGGTCTTTCTGATCAGGCGTTTGTGGGTTGAGAAACACTGCTGTATACCAGAGTAATTTGCTCAATTTGAGTTTCAAACCAGAAGTAATATGAAGTGCTGCCAGATTTCTAAACTCATTATTAGATCAGCTGCTGAAAGTTAAGTCATCTTTATTCAATAATCATATTTATTTCTGAGATGACTAACTCTGAATTGGATGAAGTTCAAAACAACAATGAGATGCTGTGACAAAACAATTACTAATTTTCATTAAGAGGTGGTAATATGGGGTAGCATTAGCATTTGCGAGCATTAGCGATTCAACAAAGTTCAGCAATATTCAAACTTTTGCAAATGCACAGTGCCTACCAATAAGAACCAAGACTGTGAATCTACTTCTTTCATTTTAGAACAACAGGGCCGTGACAAAAGTAGCAAACAACAGATTGAAACACTTATCGCATAACACTTTTTTTAAACAGTGGCAGTATACCAACTATACCACACAGCATGCAAGAGTATACACTATAATTCCATTTCAAGCATCTCCTCTGAATCCAAATGAGCTCAATGGAGAGAAATAAAGGTTTATGATGGGAGAAATAATCCCCGTCACTGGGCTCCAGAGGAAAGTAACACTGTACGTTACTGGTTTGTGAGATGGGGAACTGCAGTGTTGCAGGGATGCCAGTGAGCCAAGATGGGAGCCAGATTTACAGCCATGTAATTGGATGTTATATAGCCTCTTAAGAGGGTCTACTAAAGGCTTTTAGAGATGACTAATCCACCTAATGACCAAGACTCATTTCCTAAATGCACAGTCTGCTGGCGAAAGGATTCAGGCAGATGAGTAAAACTGAACAAATGATAGTAGAAAGATAAGATATAAAAGACAAAGGTGTTTCCGCATTAAACTCTCCTGGGATATGTAAACATTCCCTGATGTCATGCACCTCTTAGTGCACTAAACATACAGAAACTAATGAACACATTTTTGAACTGGATTCAACTGTAAAACTACAAGTTTGAGCCAGTAAACCTGATAACCCCCAGTGAGTGACCCACTTTTGTCACGGCCAAGACCCTAAATACAAGGCCATGCTGCATTCCTCAGTCAGCATTCAGAGCGTTCGAGGGCCTGGCTGGTTCGAGACATGAAGAGTACATCATCTGTCGATCATCTTCCACCCCAGAAAGCCCCGTAATCCAGCCAAGGGCTTGTGTTTCATACGGGTCAGACGCAGATATGAGTTCATCACCTCTGTAGGGGGGCTATAAAATCCCACTTTAATTAGTGACAATGCATACATCCCTGTCCTCTGACTAAAACAGCTGTGATGAGAAAACACGTCACATTACCAAATGCAACTTCAGCATGAGAAGCTGAAGGACGGAGAGCAATGAGATTGAAAAACAAGATGGAGAAATTAATTGAAATTAAGTGAACATGTCTGCTCTGTGCTGATAAACAAATGGGGAATGGATTTTGTTGCTATAAGATTATGTTGCTTGTTGCTACAACTAGACATTGGTGCTATTAAGTGTACAAAAAAGTACTAATTGGAGTAATGGTTATCTTAAGATCCAACACAAGATACGAGTTTCAAACCAGACATTTAAGAGCCCGTTCCCCTTTTAGCTGTTTTCATTCCTTGCTTTGCCAATAAACCGCATCAATTTGAACAAATTGACATAAATCACAAATAAATAAATGAATAAATAAATATGACTTGTTGTATTCCACATTTTTAATTTATTTGGGATAAAAAGCATGAGCTAAATGAATAAATGTAAATGTACTACCTTCCTTTTTAAATCATTTTATATAGAAATGTATGTTTAATCCGCAAGGATTCATTAAATGTATAAAAAATTAAGCCATTTATAATGTTACAAAATATTCCTTACAAATAAATGTTGTTGTTGTTTTTTCTCATTTTCTGTAGAAAGAATCCTAAAAAAAATTTAATTGACCATTAATTCTGAATTATATATAAAAAATAAAATTATATTATAAGTTACTGTTTTTTTTATCTTTGTAAACAATAATAATCCTCACTCTCAATAAATAAATAAATTAATAAAAATGAACCTAAACATTTTAGTGTTAAAATTAGGCCTCTTTTTGACATATGTGTATAATGTGTCACTGGATTTCAATCGGTGTGAATCCCACCCATTACTAAAAAGTTCTTCTTAAACCATTTAATAAATTCATTAAGTTTACACGTTGTCGACTTTATCAGTGAAAGGCCGTTCATATAATTGCTCTCAATAAAATTAGCCAATTAAAGGCATTCTTTTGCACCATACTGAAATGAATTACAACTCAATCCACTCAAATCTGAACCCTGAGTTCAGAAATGCTCTGTAAACAAACATGCGAGCACACAAGGTTAAATCAACAGCACTTAATGCTACACATTAGGAGACAAACTAGACGTAACCACCTGTCTAAAACTGCTGCAGACTTCAAATCCCCTCCCCTCAGCAGCGTCTTTGCTGTCAGAAGGGAAACAGGTGGAGGGTGCAGAGGAATGTTTCACCAATATCTCTCTCATCAGATTGCAATTAAAATGGCTGCACCGTTATATCAAAAGTCACTAAGACACAATTCCTGAGATGCCGGATGTAGTGTGTGAGTATGTGTGTGTGTGCGAAAAAAATTGTGACGTCGGTCTCCAGATCGCTGCACCGATAATTTATCCGAACACCCCAATCATCATCGTTCACTTCTAGACTTGCAGTCAAGAAACAATGCAGTAAATTGCTGTATAAAAGCTAATTATTTCTGGAAAACAACTGATTCGAAATATTTGTGTAGCCCATAATTATATGCATGTGTTCCTTTAGTCTTGAGGAAAAAAAATATTCAAGCTTGAAACACAAATGCAAAGTTTTTAAACCTACAAGGATGCATTAATCTGATCAAAAGTGACATTAAAGACATTTATAATGCTACAAAACGTAACTATTTCAAATAAATGCGGCTATATATTGAGTATTAATCAGACACTTGGGAAAAGAGAGAGAGAAAGACGGGAAGAGGAGTAAGTAAAAGGAGGACTGATGATCCCTCAATTCTGAAATGAAAAATGCTTTTCTCTTCCAACAGAAAACTTTCTTCTAGTGCCAGCTGTTCAGACATCTCAAGCATGTTCTGTGATGATTGGTGGCAGCTTTTTCTCCTGAAATATGGTTCACCATGCTGTTGGAAAAGACTGAACAACAGGAAATCAAACCACCATCTCTTCTCTGTCTCTCCCTCACAGTATTAGGACAACCTAATGATTTTGGAAGAGAAAAGGAGAGAGGGTGGAGAGTTTGAGCCATGATTGGGTTTGGATCGTGTGTTTGGTTGTCCATTTCAGTCTGAGGTAATGAAGTGAATAATGAGACATGAAGCAGCTAGACGCTAACCTAAAAGCCGTGTGAAAGTGGCCGCAATGACACTCTGGAGATGATACCACTCCCTTTCTCCTCAGACGCCCCCTGGCCTAAACACTACTTGTACTCCTATTTCCTGTTTTTTTTTTCCCTTTCAAACATCTTTCATTAGTAGAGTTTGCTGGGGTAAGCATCACCATTACTATTATTGTTCATGCTTTGGGCCCTATCATACACCTGGCAGCGCGAGTCGCGACGGAAGTGTTTTTGATAGTTTCAGCCCAACGCAGTTAACATTTTCCACATCCTGCGCCACGTTTTTTAGATAGCAAATGCAAACGAGGAGTGTTCAGGCGCATTGTTGGCACGTTGTTATTTTGAGGCAACTGAAATAGACTGCGCCATTGCCCAACAAAAACATGGTCTAAAGTCATAGCCAGTATTTTTTTTTTTGTTATTTAAAGGGCGTATTAGTAATGTGCGCCTATAGGTGGGTGCGCATTCACTTCACTTCACTTATCCCGTAGTCTTCTGGACCGTAGGGGCACCACTGAAGATTTGGCAACCAGCTTCTTCCATTCCTCTCGGTTCTCTGCTTTCCGCACTGTGTCACTCAGCTCTAGACCGGTCCACTCTCTGATGTTGTCTTCCCATCTCTTCCTCCGTCTACCTCTTTGTCTGCTTCCCTGTACTGTGCCTTGTAATATTATGTGGTCAAGTCTTGATGATCTTGTGGCGTGCCCATACCATTTCAGCATGCATTTTTTTACTAAAGATAGGAGGTCTTCATATGGCGCTCTCAATTCGTGCTTTCACTTCTACATTAGTTGAAGTCTAATATGCACAACGCGCGTACACTCTGCTTATTACACATACAGGGATGCGCAGCAGCACACAAACTAGCCAAATATTAAAAATAAAAGGATTGCAATGTCAAAGATAAATATTGTGTACATAAAGATAAGGTGGCATCCGGCTTGTATCGTAGATGGTCTGCTTGCGCACTTTAACCTCGGGCACGAGCAGATCCGTTTCCTCTCTGGAGAAGCGTTCAGTCTTTCCGCTTGCAAATTCCGTCATGTACATAGCGAATCCGCCATGGCGCGAGCACAACTGGCCTTTAAAGGGAATGGGAGATGAGACTCTGATTGGTTTATTGCACGTTACGCCCAAAACACACCCATTACTCATTAAGAGAATAGGGACAGGCCTTTTAGACCATGCACACCGAACATTTTTCTCCATTGTTGAACTAACAAAAGTGGATCGGATTCGGACACTTTAGACCATGCGATTAGATCGTTATAATAGCCTAGGGCCCTTAGAGTTCGTGCCATGATGGTCAACCAAATCAAAAGCAGGTCCACCACCTGGTAGTTCAGTTGATTAACCATCTAGACAGGATTGGACCAGCTAATGTAATGCATCTAGAAAAAAATTTTTAACTATCACCTTAAAGGTTCTCTAAGCGATCTTGGGTGACGTCACTTCTTGTTGATGTTCGAACTATTGTCAAACAAAACGGAGGCTAGCTAGACCCTCCCTCCTTCTCATCCGCGCAATAACCCCCCAAACCCCACCCCACATCATTCTTGATGGTTATTGGCTGGAACAGTTTGTTATGTTTCGTGGTGCGGGTTAGTCCAGTTTATTTTTGCTGCTGTTTGTGGAGCCTGGGGTGTCTACAGAGACCGCGTTTTTTTAGAGTGTGTTCAGGAGACAGACAGCTAGCGGATAGTGGGGAGATATTTGCTGTATGTGACAAAAAAATGTTTGGCCTAAAAAATGCGTGACATCGCTTAGAGCACCTTTAAACTAGTTTTTTTGGGGGGGGCCTTTTTTACTTCTACAGAAAGATTCACTCACTTGTTTTGTTTGTTTGCCCCACACAATCTCTCATCTGACGTTGGACATTTCCAGACAAATTGCATTTTATTTTTTCTCTCTGAAGTGCTCAGCATGCGGTCTTTAGGGGAACGCAGACAGCTGGGTCACTCTAAATATTTCTTTAACCTTTGTTGAACAACAAAAGCATTCATTCTGTCCTGTACGGCGGACAACAGGCTAGCATCATTCCCAGAACACCGGCGTCCATCTCACGACAGCTGGACAGCAGGGGCCGGATGGGATGTTTAGAATCCATCCATTCCACTGTTACCATGGGAATGACATAGCAGGTGCATTGCGTGTGAGGCTGAAGCCACTAGATTTGCTCAGAGGTACGGTATGAGCATCACTTCCTGTCCCAAGCCCACTCACCGCTGACATCAGGCTTTGGGTTTGGGTCAACCCGTCAGTTCAGGCCAAACTACCGCTCTCTCTCAATCCTTTTCTTTTTATTTTTCTCTTTAGGGGACATAAGTTGTGGTCCAAGGCCAGCTAAGGAAGTAACATGGCAAGCTCAATTAGTCAATGGATAAATCTACCCTCCAAAAAGGCCAAATGATCTTTGGGAGGAGGACGTATAAGAGAAGGGGGATTCCTCTGAGACTTTAAGAGTCATGCGATCACTGATGAAGACAAGGGAAAGATGAATAACAACAATGGGAAAAGAGAGAAAGGCCAGACAGAACGGAAGACTGAAGGAGAATGAGTGAGAGAGAAGGGTTTCCCCAGAGCACAACTGGCATGATGCCACCAAGAAGGCGTCTACTATACTGTCTCTGCTAAGCAGTTATGAGGTTTCTACTGGCACTTTCCATGAATACGATACGCTTTAGTGTCCTATGAAATTTTTTAAAGCACTTGAGGCCCAAATCCCATGCCTTACACTGTGAGCGATTTGTTTGATAAGTGAAAAGAGGTGCAAGGGTTTGCACCCCCTGCTAGTAGATGCCTTAACTACAACAACTTAAATTAAATCTTATATAAAAGTGTTACCCAAATTTTGAACGGTCAACAGTCTGTGCAGCCAGATGGTGTAGTTAAGACATCTACAAGCAGGGGCAAAAAAGGGCATGCTAGACAGCAAAACTGTGCACCTTTTTCCAGATATGATTTGTTGACAAAGAAGCAATAATTACTTCAGATTTACAGGTAATTACTTGTGGAAATTGCCACTAAATCTCACACAAATCTATTTTCATTTAGCAGCATTCCAGAGCTGTATGTAAACGTAAACATCTGAGTTTCTCATCTTCTCTTGCCTCTTCTCTACTCTCTCCTATCTAAAGTCTGTAAGCAACATCCATCTGTTATTTTGCACCTCTTCAAACCTCTGAGGGAAAATTGAGGACATACTGACATAGAAACACTCACTCGTGCACTTACCCATGGCCACATGGAGAAAGACAATTAGTCACTGTCATTATGAACCCCAGTGAGGAAAGGCCTGACTGCTGCTCCTGGGACTGCCTTCACCTCATTGTTTCCCTTTCTTTGGCTCTGTTCAGAATGGCATTCTACCATACCATCAAACATCAGAATGAACAAATAAGTTTGGTAAAATGTGCAGTTTAAAGGCAGAGTGGAATTTTGTATCTCACAATGCAATGCACTAGACTTTTCTATGTGACAAATGAACAAAAAGCAATATGAACCATGTGAATTCATTTATAAAAAATTATATATTTTTACACAATTTAATTAGGAAAGTTAAAAATAAAACATACCATTTAAAAAAGAATATATACACAGTAATGTATATGACAAAAGTATACAGTATGAACCATATTCAGGTGACACACTAGACTAGGGGAATTAAAAAAAAAAGACAAATTTAGATATTTAGATAAGTAGCCTAAGTGTTCATTTAGTTTTAGTTTTTATTAGTTTTATTATTATTTTTAATTTGCTTATATTTTTACATTATGTTAATTTCTCTATATACTTCTGTCATTTTATTAGCTGTTTTTTTATATTGCTATTTAGGTTCAATTTGTTTAATTTCAGATTTGGTTAGTTTTGGTTAGTTTTATAACACATTTTTTATTAATTACTTAATTTTAGTGCTTCAAATTAAACTTATTTCAGTGTATTGCCAAGGTAACATTTCTAAATTTCAATTAGTTTAAGTTTTTTAACTAATATTTAGATTTGATTTTATTTCCACTTTATTTCAATAAACAATTATTTTTAAATAGTTGTATTATTATTTTATGACAATAACCCTGATAAGTATCTTTCGATTGTTAAGTATATAATTCACTGAATCATTAAAAATAAATTACCACATAATAGTAAGAATACATTTTTAGTTAGAAATATCTGCAAAACATAACCATATAATGATATATACACTGTGATAAAAAATTACTGGTATTAAAAAAAAACAAGATTCTGGTCATACCCGACCCAAGAAGATGGCATGTTTAATTTGACAAATTAATTCAAGGCTGTAAGGAAAAGATTCAGTGGACAAAATATGGGAAATTTAGATGCAAATGTTAAAACTCTACAACTTACATAACCATACAGTATTTCATTCCAAATATGGCCTCTGAAACCAAGCTTAGCAGAGAGGAATAAAACAAAGACAGGGTCATTTAATAAACATTCCAAACAAAGCCTTTGTCTATTAAACTTTTTCTCACGGACAGTGACTCAACATCCCTTAACCAGTTTCTCTTTAATTCTGTGATTCCTTCTTAGTCTGAGATGATCAGAGCAAACATTATCCTTAATAACTCCTTAAATCCTTTATTACTACAAACATACCCACTGTCACGATGAAGCTAGATAATTAGAATCAACTGTCTACTGAACTTCCTGAGACGAGATCCAACAAATGAGAAGAGACAGATTCACACTCACACTCACACACACACACACACACACACACACCCCTAAACAAACACATGCCTTCTAACTATACTCTTATAGTAATGATGGAAAACCTAAAATCATCATTCTAATTAAGTTTTACATTAAGTCTGTAATCAGATATGATGTATACGCCACAGGGTAATTATTAATCCAGGATGGAGACATTGTCTCTAGCAGTCTCTTGTATTGTTTACTTAAAATGCTCACAATCATGGCAAATATGTGGCAATATATAATCTGTTACATTTACATAGCGCTTTTTCTGGGACCTCAAAGCGCTTCACATATGGAAGGGGGAATCTCCTCAACAACCACCAATGTGCAGCACCACCTGGATGATGCGACAGCAGCCATATTGCGCCAGAACTCCCACCAGCTTACTGGTGGAGAGGAGACAGTATATGGACTGATGAAGCCAATCAGTATATGGGGATGATTAGGAAGCCATGATGGACAGAGGCCAAGGGGCAAATTTGGCCAGGATGCCATGGTTACACCCCTACTCTTTTTTCGAAGGACATCCTGGTATTTTTAATGACTACAGAGAGTCAGGACCTCGGTTTAACGTCTCATCCAAAGGATGCTATACATATTATACATTATTCGTAAAGGGATAGATCACCCAAAATCTGTTTACTTACCCTAATGTAATTTCAAAAATACTTTTTTGTCTGCAGAAAAAAATAAGATATGACCAAGCAACATTGGACCCCGTTGACTTTAAAGGGGTAGTTCACCCAAAACTGAAAATTCTGTAATTTACTCATGCACCCTCAAGTTGTTCCAAACCTGTATAAGAAGATATTTTTAAGAATGTGGGAACCAAACAGTAGATGGGCCTCGACTTCCATAGTATTTTTTTCCATACTATGGAAGTTAATGGGGCCCCATCAACTATCTGGTTACCCATATTCTTCAAAATATCTCTAGAAGAAAGAAATTCATACATGTTTGGAATACGGTAACTAGAGGCCGAGTAAATGATGACAGAACTTTAAATTTTAGGTGAACTATCCCTTTAACTGTACACAAGCAAACACTGTGACATTTAAAAAAGTATATCTTTTAAAGAAATTATAGATTTTATAAGTTATGAGTCATTTACTCACCCTTATGTAGTTTCAAAGTCATAGAGCTTTGAAACAACATGAGGAGCTAAATGATGATAGACAGAAATGTTGGGTGAACTATCCCTTTAATGCGAGCATCTTATGATCCGGTGTTTTCAGCCTTTCAGAGGTTCTCAGTAAATGCTCCATCTCTGCATGTGCTGTCAATTCAACATGCATTTGGGAATGCAACGTTTTACATTTGCATAATTTCCAACATTTTTGTGGACAGAACTTTATAGTATTTCACAAGATTTCTAATGAGAAGCATTTGTAATAGTGTCACCAAAACTTAAAGGTCTTCCTGCAGTTTTCTGTCAAAATAAAAGCTTGAGGGTTTAACTATTTAAAGTGAATGAATACAATATTTTTTGTTACATTTTTTGTTTGGCACAACCAATCTTCCTCACTAACCCTGATCCATGCAGAAATTAAAGAACAATGGTTGAGGATCTATAAATCACTAGAGACTATAGATTTCTCAGTCTTTCAAACACAGACACCACACACACACATCAGCAGCCGTAAAAGGCGATCAGCTCCATTGTTTGAACATTCCTGATTACTACATGTGATTTGTCGACGACGAAACATTCTGCGCATATCTTCGCATCCGAGACACAAGCGTTAGAAACACTTCAGTGGAATGCAGTGAACAATCTGCGCTGTCTTGTGGATACGTTGCCAAAAGAAAACGGTCTGGGAAAGACAAAGGGATGATTGAAGAGCATAACCGAAAACTATGTATGTGGTTTTGCACCCTTCTTGTGAGATATAGCATGTGTAAGAGTATGTGTCCATATCTGTGGAGTTACTGCGGTCGCAGATCGTGTTAAAATGAGCGTATACGTGAGTGCAAGACTGAAATAGTGTATGTGAGAGCTCATTCATTCACACCAAGGCTTGATACTCATGAATGAACTGACAGAAGACTTTAATAACAACCGGTGCTCTCTGCCAAAGCACACACAAGGCTGCATACGACTGAGATTCTTTAAAGCCCCACTGCCGATTATGGTTTGGCCACTGAGTTCGACGCTCGTGAGAGTGTGGGCAAGTACTCTGAATTCCCCTTCTAAAGAATTAATGTAATAACCGAACCCAACCTAATATAACTAGACTTCATAGAACATAGTCTAACATAATTAATTTAAGACTTTAAATGCTTCTGAATGTTTGCAGTTAGTTCATATTTTCCTAAAAGACGCATCTGGGGCTTTAATCAAGACTATGAGAAGAGGCTTCCTGTTCACATACAACCAGCGCCAAAGATGAAACTCTTAAGTGTCTCTACCAATCACAATATGCCAAACCATGGTGGAAAAAAAATCACTGTGCCATTTCTACCAATTAAACAAGTCAAACTACGGTCAACAAAGAGGTACACAGAAACAGCCAACCCGTAAATTTGCCATACATGCATCCAAATCCAGGTTCATTAGGGAAAAAAAAGTTTCTTTCACATTTTGTGACAATTTCAAAGCGAAATGTCAATGTACCAATGTAATAATAACAAGATTTTATTACATTGGTTGTTTTAGATATCTAGAAAGTTCAGTAATGACATGTTCGGTGAGTGGCGCTAAAATGTTAATGCTCTATTGTATTTTAAAATAACATACCATCTACACTAAATCCTACCCTAAACTTATACTACAACGTTAACAAAAACAAACATCAGTTCTTGAACTCTTTAATTGTGACTCGTGTTTCAGTTAACTCGTACCACATCGCAACTACAATGCTGCACCAGGTGAGTTAAAAGCCATATAATGGAGATGGTTGTGTGTTGTTCGTGTCAAAATGTATTAGTTTTTAACAAATTATATGTTAAAAGCATTTTGAGGTCATTACATGGTGCAGTGCAGGTAACCGCATGCAATTAAGGGCCAGATTTACTAAGAGCTAGCGAGCGCAAAACCTTTTTTAGCGTTAAAAAACCTACTGTCAAAAATTAGCGCTGAAAAGGCGTGGACAGTTATTTTTGCTGCTAAATTTATTCCATTTGTAGGAGTTTCCCATTCAGACACAAAATGTATGGGAGGGGAGTATTTAGTCAATTTACTGGTATTTGTGCCATTTCCTAACGTCCAAAAAAATAATGTCTTAACCAATTTTGCGTCTGTGAGTAGATCCTCTGCACCTGATTATCAGCGGCTCTGCTTGTTTGCAACTGTACGATAATCCTTTAGTGCTGCTCTTAGTAGATTGAGTTAGTCATTATGGAAATGATCCCGCTGCGTCTGATCAGTAGATCACACGCAGACCTTTCCACTCCCATCTGCGCTTTTATGGAATTGCGGTATCAAGCTAATTTGCTCTGTTTTATAAATCTGGCCCTGTCTTTATTAATCAATAATCTACCCCCGTAATCATTATTTTTCATGAAAAGGAATAAAAAGTGTTGGAGTTTTACTGGCACTAGTGTTCATTTCAGCTGGAAAATGCAGTGAATTGCATGTATAAGTACAGTTTGTACCTACACATACAATATACACAGGCAATTTTTCCAATGAGCTTATGTTGCTCAATCCATATAAATTCATCCATTTATCCATCAATCCATTCCTGTATTCATCTACAGTATTTATCCATCCATTTTACTTATCTATCATCCATTCATTCCTCTACCATTCATCCATCCATGCATCCATATACCCTGGAAGGCGTCGGCATGTGCAGAAATGAGATATTTCAGCTCAAAGCTGTATGCTCTGATGTTCTGGGTGGTGTCTCTCAGGACTGCCGCTCTGTAGCTCTCTTCCATTCTTCGCGTACAACATGATGGCCCAGCGTGTTTGCACATCGACAGGTCCACATCTACAATAAAAGAGAAAACAGCACTTAGACAGAAGTTGTACAAATAACATAAGTGACACAATAAAAACATAAAATAAACCTGCCTTACACCAATACGACATTCACATGCATTCATGCAACTTAATACACAGCAGTTGTGGCATTGAGTGTTACTGAGGCTTTGCCTTGTGCATTGGAGAGATCTGGGGGGTGAAAAGATAGTATAATGAAACCTGAACCTCAGAAAGCCCTTGCACTTTCTTCATGGCTGAAACATAATTACTCAGGATGCACCACGTGCTTTGGGTCCCAGAAGGGTTAAGTCAGTTAAAGCAGCATTGAACCCCATGCCCCCACCAGTCTATGCCTTGTGTGGGCATTGTATTCCCAATAGTCTATATGAACTATGCACATGAAAACAAAAAACAAGAATCTTTTAAATAACATGACATGCTGTAATGCTGTATTTTAACAGACAAGTGGAATAATGGTTTCTGCATTTTCCATTGCATACATTTTGAAATGGCTTCCAAGCAAACTTTCCTAAATGCGAAACTCACTCAATGGACCACATTCTGAAATATTCCAATTCATTGTAACTCCTTATACACAACATTATGAAATGTTCGCTTACTTTTTCCATAGTTAATTTAATGACAGATTCCAGGTTTAAAAAAGAACCACATTCATTTATGACGCTGCATGGGAAAATGTTTTCATAGCCATTTTCACTCTGTAAAAACATCCCTCAGTGTTACAGTGTTTGAGAACATGTTGTAACCCTCCTCCCCATCTTTAGAATAAAGTGCCTCAAACTACGTTTTTACAAAACGTCAAAAACCTATACATACAATTCATTGCACTTTCCATGTGAAAAAAAGAAAAGAAAAAAAAACTTATTTATTTTTCACACAAAATTATGATTACAGGCCAGGGCAGATTACTGATTAACAAAGACTTATTTTCACACAGTTCCTTGCACAATATCTCAAAACTCTTTTGCTGCATGATTTGTAATGTAATGTATTTTGTTGAGTCTATTAACTATTACCTATATTAAAGAAAGAGAAACACACACAGCAATGGAAAAAGTGAGATATGCAGACTGTCTGTTCATGATGACTGATGAGGAAGCTTCATTCCATTTCCATGCTGTACAGACGTCCGCTATGCACTTTAGAGACTCAGGTCACTCACTACTGTGACTCACAGGACATTATTGAAGAACTATCTGAGATTGAGTTTCACTAGCTGTGTAGGCAGACAGACATCAGGTCATCAAATACAAGTAAAAACCACAAGCACCTGCTCCGTAGGATGGTGTAAATAACAGTGGTCAGATTTTGAAGACACACACATACAGGTACATGTGACATGATCACAAATCCACTGCTGACAAGACATGCCTTAGGGATGATGGAAACATATTGACCTTTAATAAAAAGAAGAAAAAAAGAAACGGTAACGGCAGCCTTACTAATTCCAATTTTGATTGGTAGATTAAAGTATTTGTTAACAGCTAAATATGAATGCACATATGATTCAAGTTAAGTTTCAGAATGTGGACATATATTGACTATGAAATAATTAGAGGTTATAATTCAAGATTTACCTTTTTAAAAAAAGCAAATGTAAAATAAACATTCTTTATGAAGCAAGAGAGAGAGAAAGAGAGAGAGAGATTAAAGAGTTTTAAGGCTCCATTAACTCAGCAGGAATCAGCTAATGATACAGAAGTTGGCAGAGAAAGAATTAACTAAAAGGCCCTTGAATAACATACATGACATAAAAAGAACGATTCTAATAAAAGACTATTTTATTATAAATAATATAAAATAAAAAAGGTAATTTGATAGAAAGGTCATAACATGCTTAAATTATCTAAAGATGTGGAAAACACACATGGAGAAATAAATAGTGAGTATAGAACAGGCATTTTCAAACTGGGATTTGGTGGCTGCAAAGGAATTTTAGAAAGTCTAAGAGACTGGTCATTAAACTGGTCATATAATCATTATCAGGACACGTTTTGTGAAAAAAAATATATATATTTTTTGTGTACAATGAAATTTAATTAGGTCAAATTAAAAGTCAATAAATTAACTGTGTTACCTAACCCTGACCCTACATTTTGTTGATCACTTTTAATATTTAAATGCATTGTTTTTAATTGACTGAACACTCTCAGAAAATGTGGTACAAAAGTTATTACTAGGCGGGTCCTCTTTTCAAAAAGGTATTAATATGTACCATTTAGGTACAATTATGCACTCTAGGGGTAAATAAGGTACAAATGTGTACCTTTTGAAAGGGTACCTCCCCAGTGACCACTTTTGTACCTTTTTTCTGAGAGTGAAGGAAATATATAGCTGCCATTAATCTTTAGGAAAGAGGGAATTTTCCTTAACAAAATGTTTGAAAAACCCTGGTCTAGAAGACTATCTGAAACCATCCCTGTCATGTCTTTCTCCAAGTCTTAATTAAGAGATGAGGGAATGAATTCAGCCCCTGGTGAGTAAATTAGGACCTCAGCAGGAGTCTGTGGTTCTGCCTGAGTGGACACTTCCTTATTCTCTGGGGTTCAAACTTAGCCAACCTGATCCCATAATCACTCTCAGGTGACAAAAACCATTCATTTGATTGGGCGGATTAAGTCTTTATTCTGTCCTTTTTTACAACATCACAATGACTACCAATGACCAAAATTCCCACTACTGGTCAACCAGAACGAGTTGTGCAGAACCCAAACATGATATCTTCAGTATGAAATGAAAATGTTATGGTTTATTTAGGTTAAGACTTAAGCAATTTCCTGATGCTTGAAGTGCAGAAGCAACTTTATAGGAAAAAGAAAGTCATTAAAGTAGACGGCAACCCAACTGAGTTAACCCCTGGCTCCCCCCAAGTCCTTCCCAGGAAGCTCTCGCTGCTTTGAAGTGCTGGCGTACGCTGGAACCAGCAGGATATTTACCCACAACTGATGTGCTGTTTTTGGGATGAACCATGTGGAAAGAAAACATCTCTCTAAAGACCTGGGCAGCACACCTGCATTTCTCAAAGCCACAGGCGTGCGGCTCCGGTGTTTGGCTTTGTGGAGCGCTGCCTGGCATTTGCGCCCACAGTAACAGAGTGAAAAGCTGATGCAGAGGAAAAACTGGCGGATTGGGCTGAAATCAGAAGAAGAGGCAAAAGTGTGGAACCTCAAAGTGATTCGTAGACACTCACACAAGAGTCCAAGTTTTAGTTAAAGTCAAATCTGTGGTCAAACTAGACAGGAGCTACGATCACCACAAAATGCAGTGGTCAAACTAACCACTAGGGCCATGGGCACAAGTGCTCATGGCCTTCAAATGTGCACACACACAACTTAATAATTTGGAGAACACACCACTTCAAATATAAACTGGGTCGTAGAATTCCAGTCTCAACCCTCTGGTGCGGTTCGATCAAAAAAAAATTATAGTTTTGGTTTTTAAGAATTTTTTAGTACATCGGAATGGCACATAACTTGGCAAAGGTTTTGATACTTGTTGTTGTACATGATTCGAAATGGTTAAATGACCGCATTGGAAACGGATGGGAAGCGAATTTCATTAGTGGAAGCATTTGGTTTCTGTGCACAAACAAAATCTTACCGAAAACTATATCAACCTCAAATTTGGAACACAACTTGTTTAGATTGACGGCTTTGATCTTCTCAGTTTTAGAGTAAAGCCTGTTTTTGAAAATGTATATTTGAAAAAAAACAAAAAATCACTTTAGCAATAATCTGCCAAGAAGAGACCAAACTTAAGTCTGTGCTCCAAAGCCTTCAAGGTTTACAACATTTTAAGTTGGCAGGCAATAAATATAGCATAACTATACCACCATAAATCTAATTTACTAATGTAAAATCTGTAATACTGTAATACTACACCTACAGTACAAGCAAAACACAAAGAAAACGTTAACAAAAAGGTGAAGGCGTGTGAGGCAAGATTCAGGAATAAGGTGTAATTTGTGCTCTCCACTTGAGTACTCTACAATGCTGAATGTGAGAGAGGAATGAAAAACCTGATCGAACTAAAATATAGTCATTAATTTCACTGAAATATAAAAATAACACCAGAGGGTAAGCTTTGGTGCTTAAGTATATACACCAATGATATACATCCTCAGCTAAAAAATCCTCAGTTAAAAAACTATAAAATGATCAGATATTAGAAATATCATTACCGAATGAATTAAACTTGGTTAAGTATATACTTGGAGTTGGGTCAAAACAGCAGGAATATCCTTACCTGGCCTCAGCAGTTCAAACATGGCAGATATATTTCCACCTTGACCTGGTCCTTAAAACATACCAGGAATTCTTGTATCAGACTCAAAAGACTGAGAAACCACATGGGTAACATGGGTGTTAACGTCTATGAATATCTTTAATATGAACCTTTGGTCCACTTTTAATATACCGGTACTTTGAAACAATCATTTTGACATTTCTTCAGAACTTTAAAAGCTAAATTAAATGCTTTTTAGCTAAATATTTCATATTTGCTAAGTTAGGAATAAAATATTGCATGTTTTAATATAAAATAGAAATACAATGTAAATTTCAATAAAACATTATCTATGTTTGCCAACTAGAAAACAGCTATAGGTGACAAATCAGCACCATTTACAACAACAAGAACAGCAAACGTTTTAATACACTTTTAGTGTGTAAAACAAGATCAATGCAATGCAGTTGTAACTGAGAGTGGGTCTGGGGAAAATTAATTCACAGCCCATTTGCAAAGGGGCGTCACCAACGGACGTCGCTCAAATGCCTCTGGGCGCAATTGGATAGACCTAAAACCAATCAGAGCGATCGTCATCGTGTAAATTCCGCGTCAACCCGTCTTTGTGATTGGTGCTGCCTCGATTTGGAAAAATTGGAAATAGGTTTGAATGGGCTCTTGGCCAGACAGACTTGCAGAGCAAGTCTCAAATTTGCCAGAAGTTCATCAGGGTTTTCCCAGGCTATAGCAGTGCAGCACTGGGCTGAAATCTTCACAATCAGTTGATCCTATTGTTGAGCATTTCTTTCTTTTCGCTGTATCGGAAACGTACCGAACCGTGACACCACCGTGTCATATCGAGCCGAACATTGAATTTTATGAACCATTACACCCCTACTTCTTACAGACGTTGATCTACCTCAAAGTTTGCCTTGATGGTTCTATGTTTACACTTTTACATTGCACACATTTTGCAACATTTTATTTAAAGTTCAAGAGTTTCTTTAACACTTACTTTTTTATCTTAATATAAGACATAAAGAAGATATTTTTGTTTACATTTTATTCAGTTTTTGACTGCTAAAACTAATATAATTTGTTGTTTGCCTTAATAATGTGGATAAATAATTTAAAAAACAGTGGTTTAAATGAAAACTTTTCTACTTGTCTTTAAAAAAAAGGTTATAAAAACTGTCAATAATTATCGATACCGAACAATATGAAACATTATATCGTGATCGAAATCTCCATAAAATAAGTGGACCCTAATTTGGGCTCTCCACCTGAGTACTCTGCAAAGCTGAAGGTGAGAGAGGACTGGGGGGGGAAAACAAGCCAGGACCTCCAATCCAATTAAAGTCTGACAAGTCAGACAAATAAGAAGATCAGGGGGAGACTGAGATCAGTTCTTACCGGGACTCAAAGACAGAACTAGACATGTTGAACTGATAAATTGGGGATTTTCTGGAACAAACAAACAACCCTATCAAGTACTGACTGTATTCTTGAAGCTCAAACAGTACAGCATGGTGCTAGCAACGTCAAAGTCATGGGCTCGATTCTCAAAGAATTCATGAGTTAATAAAATGTAGGCTATATCTTGACTGCAATGTAAGACGCTTTAAATAAAAGCATCTGCCAAGTGCATAAATGTAAATGAATGGAAACTGTAATAAGACACAGTACAGCAAAAAACATGAAAAAAAAGGTAAAGGCATGTAAGACTCAGGTATATGGTGTATCTCTAAAGCAACTTAAGGACACAATGGTCATGGCTCAGCTCTCACAGTGCTTGAACCAAAAACGTTCTGGTTACCAGCCCAATTTTTTATTTATTACACCACATTATATCTGCGACGCAAATACCAACATGCTTTGGCATTAACATACAGGGTTCTGGATGCACTACAAGGGTGTTTTGCTGAGGGCAGAGAGACTAAGAGGAGGGCCTGCAGGTGTTAAAGTCTGAAGAAGAGTAAATATTCAAAGACGTTTGGTCTTTCTTCTCATGCCAGAGATTCAAAGTATGAATGCATGGCTGTTCTACACCTTTCATCATAGAACAGCTTTTACCTCAAAGGTCTCCATCAAAAAAGCATTTGATGTTCCAAACAAGTATTTTAAAAAATGAGTGGTGAGGATATTCAAGCCAGGTTAGTTTAAGCCCATGTGGCTTTGCTGTTTACATTCCAGTCACATTTAGTTTCTGGAGACTAAAGAAGAAGAAAAAATAGAAAAACATATATTTTATATTATACAAATATATGAAGAAAAATTTTTTAATCCTCAGCTAAAAAAACGATAAAATTATCAGATATTATAAATATCATTACCTAATAAATTTAACTTGGATACACAGGGTGAGCAACTTCTGGAACCATAAATAGACAAGGCAGTAATATTGTGTAGCTGTTGATACCAGGCTGAAGCTCTTACTCAGCATATAATCCATCTAGATAATTATAAAACAATGCAGCAGACAAGAGGCAAGTCAGACTGCCGTAACTGACTGTGGCTCACAAAGCAGTAGTTGTGTCTTTATGACAAAAACAATCTTTTACTGACAGTAACCTGTCCGCTGCCTCGGCTAACAAACCTCCATATGAATGGCTTAACCCACTAGACAGATAAAGGTCGATGCAACTTAATTAACTAAAGAACTTTTGACCCAACAGAATGGCGGGAAATCCAATACTGATTAATTAGGCCTGGATTAGCAAGATTTAATGGTGTGGAGTGTAGGAGATACTGACTGTCCTTTAAATATTTGATTGCTGCTATCTTCATTTCATTAAATGAGTCATAATTAACACTTCCTCTTTTTAAAGGCTCATCTAGCATCATGAGGAGAAAAGGGTAATTTTTTGTCTAATTTTAATTCACACACATAGACCTGGAGAACTGAAGCTGGTTATAAGAAAAAAATTACACAAACATACACAAGGTCCTGAAAACCCTTGAATATCCATGCTCAAAAACTCATGGGATTACTTATGAACACAGCCATATTTGACAGAGAGCCTGGGTTTCAGAGGTGGAGATTCAGGAAGCTGCTTTGCTTGGCATCTGATCTGAGAACATACAGTGATTCTCATGCCCTCAGATCCTGTCAGCGCTTCTGAAGAGAGGGAGCGACCCCAGATTTCAACCCTCTGCAACATTAAAGGGGCAGTCACTACACTTTTTGTTCCACTGATTTCCATTCATACGGATACGAATGCGTCTGGATGGATGGATGGATGGATGGATGGATGGATGGATGGATGGATGGATGGATGGATGGATGGATGGATGGATGGATGGATGGATGGATGGATGGATTTTTTTTGAGAATAGCCTCAGAATTCCAAAGTACTGGTCACTATTATGAGGTGTCATATGTCATTATGAGTTTCTGCCCATCAGTTATAGTGTTTACAAAACAAAATTAAAAACATCACTGAACTTACTTAAGCTGGACTGTGACGCTATTTTCTTCTGGAAACAAACTTTGTTGCATTATTTTCCTGTTAACTTTGTAAAGCTGCTTTGAAACAATCTGTATTGTAAAAGGCACTATATAAATAAATGTGACTTGACTTGACATGAGGGTAAGTAAATAATGACAGCATTTTCCTTTTTGTATGAACTATTCAAGAACATCAATGTTAATTTATTGGCAGCACAAAGCTTCATCTGGGAGTTCTACGTTCTAAGACTCTGCTCATAGGAGAAACTGAGAATTCCAGTCTATCTGCAAAAAAATCAATTTGGCTCACTTTAAATTTTTATTTTGTGGACCGCGAAAAGGAAATAAAGACTTTAATGATCTTAGGAGGAAGGCAAAAGCGCTAACCTGAGATATATAGTAATTATGGTTTTGCTGTGGTATGGTCTTGGCTCCCAGAGGAACGATTTCTATGCTAAGTCTACAAATCAGCATTCAGTCAAATAAACAGGAGAATTGTATCAGAGTGTCTACTGAGAGACCAGACTCATCAAGACTCTTGTACATAAATGCTCGAAATTCTTCTGCACATCTAGACCTTACCTAAAAGGGGGCTATAGCTCATCACCAGCGCTGGGTAATCAGTTACAGATTCCAAATTACACAACAACAATTATAGTTAACATAATGCATCACATTGCACATTTATGGTAATATAATAAGATTACTTTTAGATAACTTTTGACCAAACTTGTTCATCGTACTGATTTGAATAAGATATGCTTGTATATTGATATAAAAATACAAAGAGAAAGAATAGATATTCCATTCTTTGCTAGCAACAACATGAAGTGCATTAAATAATATTTTACATCAGGGTTTCCCAGACCGAGGCGTGTGATGGAACTGCAGGGGGTTCGTGAGTTTAATGAAAAGCTATTAAGCAATTAAATAAGAATAAATAAATAAAAAAATTAAATAAATCATTTTAAAATGAAAACAATCAAAATAAAGCACTTACTAAAAAAAGATTCTTAACATTTTTAAATGTATTTACTTGCTTGTGATGTGACCATTAACGGACATCAGACAACAGTGAACTATTGATTAAATTTTATCATTGACCCAACTAAATCTCAGGGGGGACTTCAAGTAAATATATTAGGTTAAAGAGGTTCAGCTGACAAAAAAGTTGGGGAATCCCTGCATTGCATGTACATATGAAATGACATAAATGTTAAATGATTGTTAAATGACTCACTGAGTGATAATTCAAATAATAATTAAAGTGTTTGTAAGGAGTTGATTATATTGTTGCAATGTTTAGAAAACACTTCTTACTGAAATGATTTCTGTAAATCCAGTGATCAAATGCTCATGACTAGTCTGCGTGTGCAGTTCAACAAACCTGGAAGACCTTCTGAACGTATAAAGCATAGGCTTTTTATAAAGGAAAATGTTAAAGATAAAGAGAAGGGAAAAAAGAATGTATAAATAATTTACTGCCATTGTGAGAACAACATGTAATAATTAAAAAGTACCTTTAGTCTGATTATAAGTATTTTAAAGTATAATATAATCCAATTAAATGGTTAATTTTTGGAATCTTGGCTTAGGCATTCAACTTTTAGCTAACCCTAATCAACACCATCTTGGAAAACTTGCCGTCTGTTGCGCTTCAGGACTTCTTGAAATATATCTCTGTCTCAGTCAAAGAATAGGTATTACACACACCTTGACTGGAAGGTGTTATAGTTTCACAACTCACTTTGCCAGTACAGTAGGTGCTCCAACACATTGGCTGAATTTCAAATTGACTGAGAGAAAGAAAAAAAAAAGTTTTTCATGACAAATCTTGAATGTTATTGGAAAGTTGAAGTCAAGTCAAGTCAAGAATATTTGTATAGCGCTTTTCACAATACAGATTGTATCAAAGCGGCTTCACAGTATTAAATTAAAATAATAATAAAACGTCCATGTTTGGTAATGCTAATCAATATAGTATTATTCATTGATTAATTAAATTGAATATCCTCAAGTCAAGTTGAAGGAAAAAAAGTTTAAAAAAGACAGACAAAGCGATAAAAGACAGAATGATAGATCAACAGAATTATAAAATTACAACAATATACGGACGGATAGATAAATGTGACGACATCACTGTTTAAAGCATATTGTACACCACTTTATACTGCCCGTTTGTGGACAAATTATAGAACATCTAGCTCACAGAGGCTTTAAGTAGCGTACAATGAGAATTTTATTAAGGAGACCTATAGATGGCATGCAAGTGAGATGTTTGTAAGTGTGGGAGACAGACAGAATGAACAGAGACAGATATTAGACGGATAGATAGAACGACAGAAAGATCAACAGATAAAGTGACAATGAAGAATGGATGGATGATGTATGGAAAAACAAAAGACAGAATGAACGATATGACTGACATACAGACAGACCTGTCAAGCAAATTACTGACAAGATATCAAGGCAGTTGGCTTCTATTTCAGCAGCCACCTTTTCAAGTGACCCTTAAGACCTCGTTCACCTGGTTCAAGTGTGTAAGATTAGTATTTGATTACTAAACTATGCAGGTAGGTTGATCTCTAGGAGCAGGATGGGCATCCCTGTCATTGGAGAACCGGACTTGGCTGTGAGTTTGTGAGTTTGTGAGTTTGTGCGCCGTGAGAACTTTGGCCATGAGTATTTGTAACCGGTGAGCTCGACCGATGTCATTCCAGCAAGGCTCACTCCTGTTCGCTGAGTCATGTGTCAAAGCAGCTGGCTGAATACATCTGTCAACACTGATTCCCTTAACCTGACACGATCCTTGTCTGAAGTTTACCAAGACATATTATTTACAGTGCAGAGTCGAGAGCCTTACAGCACACTTGGGCATTAACATTGACTTTGTGGGTGGAAAAATCAGTCAATGAACTTGTAAAACCCATTAAATGGAAATTACATTTTCCTGTCAGGAGCAACAAAATGAAGAAAGAAAACATTACACTTAAATGCCAGTAATAAGACTATATTGATTATAATATATTTGAAAAACTTGATGAATATTCTATTCAGAAATCGCATGCCATGCATTGTAGCCTAATACTCAATGTGCATTAAGTGGGGTTTTTTTATCATGCAACTTCATGTGAGCTGTTAAAAGTTCAGAGACACCAGGAAACATGCAGAGACATGATAACATTTCTAGTAAGTAAATACAGTGAGCAGCTGATGGTTTTTAACAGGACACTGTGGGAATTTTTAGCATGGAAATATTTCAGTAACTCAGGAACCGATTTGACAGCACTAGAAACGGACGAGTAGTGCAACAAATGCTGATTACCTTTAAAGTTCCTTGTGGTCAAATATATGCAAAAAATAATTTGGGGTTGTCAGGGTCAAAGGATAGGCTACCTAAAGAATGCCCTTCATCAATAGAGCAAGCTATGGGGATTCAAAGAGTCAATGTAGCAACCACAGCACCTGGTTGCTCACCACAATACAAATATTTACCATAGTAGGCCTAGGATAATTACCCAGTAATCTATTTCTGCCAGAATACTTAATTAATCACAGATATTGTTGCTTCAAAAACACTGGTCAAAGCAAGTATAGGATAAATAAAATAAACACAATGGCATAAAGGTTCAAAGAGTTTCTAAATCTGAGGAAAATCATGTAGGCTAGAGGCTGCTTTTACAAGACAAGCAGATGACATTTTTGGCGGCAACTCTTTACCATGTAAAATTCAAAGCAGGAACGTCCATAAAACATAAAGACAGTTTCGTCACAGTCATGACAAGCGACAGCCCATTGCGTTCACACTCACCTGTAGCAGGTGTTTCCGGCACCCATTTCAGCTGGCCGATCTGACGCACCTGAAACGCCGTTTTCACCTCGTGACAGCTGTGAGCGCGCGCGGCGGACAGTGTCGCGAGCTCCACCGCGAGCACCGCAATAATCCAGCTGACATTCACGCGTGACATGACGGCATTTCAGTGGAGAAATCAGTGCGGTGGAATTGCTTATCTCTGATCAGAAACTGGCTGCAGAATGTGTAAAAAGAAAAGAGGAGAAAGTCGCCCGTGTTTGGACTTTCACATGCTGTACCGGCTGGATGAGTCTTCCTTCCCAAACCGAGAGGAGAAAACAAGCGCCCCTGCGTACCGTTGCTGAGTGTCACTAAATTCATTCAGCATGTGGAATCATTCAGAAATCTATCTCTCTCTCTCTCTCTCTCTCTCTCTCTCTCTCTCTCTCTCTCTCTCTCTCTCTCTCTCTCTCTCTCTCTCTCTCTCAGAGTCAACACAGATTTAGTCTAGCATGACTGTCAGAATTTACAATATTTGAAAAGCATATAAAGTAAAAGTAGGCTACTTATAACACTGGAAAAAAAACATAAAACATAAACCAGTGTGGTGTGTGTAAGAGATAAAGCAAAATTATAAAATTTATAATTTCTGACTCCCCTTACTTTTTCGCTTTCGATTTTTTTTCTCCAGTCTCCAAGTAGGCTACTTTATCTGTATTTTATATTGTATATTGCCTAAGTTTCCTTACATTATCTACTCGAATCATTGAAATGGACAAATATAATCAGTGCAATGTTAACAATCTTATCAACTCGGTTATTCTAAAATCATGACAAAAATCTGGCTGCCCCGTGTGAGGCTCGAACTCACGACCTTCAGATTATGAGACTGACGCGCTGCCTACTGCGCCAACGAGGCTGCTACGGAAAGTACGTAAGCCTTAGTCACAACGTTTCTGATTGGCTGATAATTGTTTCTAATTATCTGTTGGCGTCGACTGTGATTGGACATTCAAGTTTTTAAAAGCGACTTGAACGAAGTCATTTTGGATTTTACCTGCTAATGTTATTCAGTATGTTAATGTTGTCCATGCCCACAACAACACTGTACTGCATAACCCATCGTGTCAAACCCATCCTTTATTTAAAAATAAAATCACCCTCTTAAACATTATTATTTCTAATATGATAAAAAAAAACGGGGTTGTGTCTGATTACGACGGTGTAATCTGAATGTTCACAGGTTAAAACCCTTTTACAGTCACTGGTTAAAACATAGAAGCCTATGCTTTCGTGATGAGTTGTCTCCCTCTGCCGGGCAACCAGTTTACTCACTCCTACTCTCAACCAGAAAGGTGTTTTTTTTTCTCAAGCAGAAAGTGGATTTCGTAATCAATACAGTTGTATTTTATGCATAATGCACAATAATACAACCTGTATACTACAGCATTGATGTGTTTGTTTGTTTTTATAGTTTGTTTGTTTGTTTGTTAACATAATGATTTGTGCAAACTCCATTAATATATACATTTATTATATGCATTGGCACACGTAACTTGAAAAATAAGTTACATGTAATTGCTACAAAATAGTTTACGTAATAAGTTACGAGTGGCTGTGCTGTATCGTGATTCGTGAATACACGACGTTTATTCGTTACTCCGCTTCGTGTCGTGTGCCTAACAACGCCCGTCAGCCGTGACTTATTCACGATACAGCACTAGCCTCGACTACCTTATTGCTTTTATAAAACGGTTACCACACAATATAAATATTAAAGCCAAAAAATATGTATCTATGCAATTTTCTGGAACTAAAATCACTAAAAAGCCTTCCTTCCGCTTGAAAAAAACAGTCCCTGGTCGTGAACCATAACGTTAGACAGTTGCAGCTTACATTAACATACATTATTTCGCCAATAGATGGCGGCAAAGACCGTCTTTATGAGTGAGTCAGTCAGTAGAGAAGACTTTTACATTGAAATGACTCAAACTTGTGATCACGGAGAAGGAAGACTTTTGGCATGGGAAAACCCCTGAACTGTTAAAAGAACAAGATATCACAATAGAAATTCAAACGGATTTATTTATTATGAATATGGGACTGACTTGAAGGAAAATGCTATGTCTAACGTTATTGTAAATTCAGGTAACGTTACACTCGCTTACTTGATCCCTCACAATACTCCATTCTTCATTCATAAGCTTCAATAAACAATATCACTGAGATCAAACATGTGTTTAAGTTGCTAAGAGCGGTTGCTAGGGGTGTTGTGTAGTGATACATAGAACAGTTGGGTGAAGCGGTCATAGCCGTGTTTTATCCATAGAGGTTTTATCTGTCTATGGTTTTATCGTGATTGAAACACAGCTATTGACCAATCAGAACCAATCGTTTTATAAATATAAATAATCCAAATATTACAAATAAATTATGTTATATGTGTATTCTGTCTATGAAACTTTTTGGAAGGACTTTTATTTTAAAGTGTCGTCAGTTGTCATTTCGACGCAGTTCACACAGCACCATTTAAAAAACTATCGTCTCGCACGGCACGCACACTGTGACTCATGCATTCAACGCGCCCGTCAGAGAGTTTGTGTTCCTCTCCTTAAAAACCTTTTCCAGGAGTGTAACAGAAAAGCTGTCGTCCTTCACGTATTTGATTAATGGCGTTCATCATGATGAAAAAGAAAAGGTTTAAGTTTAAAGTGGATGTGGAGCTGGAGGAGTTGTCATCTGTCCCGTTTGTGAATGGAGTTCTGTTCTGCAAGGTTCGACTGACTGAAGGTGGCTTTTCAGAGGAGTCTTCGAGGTGAGACAATCGCAAGACATGCTGGATTTTTATTATATTTTATTATTTTAAGTGACGACAGTTATTTATGTATAAAATATAATAATAATGTAAAATAATACATTTGGTTATGAGTCTGAATATATTGTACGTTATGAGTTACTAAGAAGAGTGTTAAAATTATATATTAAAATTCATATTTTTATTAGCTTTCCTGATTAATATCGATATATTTAAAAAAGCAATGTAGAATAGATAATTTTGTTATATAGAGAAGCATTTGGCAGGGAGTATAATAGGGGGTGTGTTCTACATGGAACTCAACAGGTCGACAAAAGTGGGCAGTGTCTGATTAGCAATTCCTTTCCTTCCTCTAACCGTCAAGGCTGGACTTTCTATTGCAAACAGTGAGCATTTTACAAAATGGTAACATTTCATATCTGTCGGAATGCCAGACGTTCCTCCTTTTGAACACTGCAGATGAAGGTTTACTTCATTGCCTTGGCATTAGTGTTACTGTGTTTTCATGACAAACAAGGGAAGAGCCTTTTTGAATGAGTACAGTACAACAATGACATACAAAGTCAAAGAAAAAGAGCAGCAGGAAGCATTATTCCAAAGTATTCAACTATTCATTTACAGAATGTACAGTCTTTCACAACCAGAACATATGTGACGTAACAGACACTGTAACAAGCTAATCCTTCCCCTGCTTGAAGACATTATTATAAAATACCTTTTCTTAATAACTTTCCCTAATAACACAGCGGTAATGATGTGGCTTATAGAGATTTTCTTGTGTACTGGAGCAAAGACTGTATGAGAGATTTTTAGCCTGTTACACACTGTATTCTTTCTTCCACTGATACCTTTTATATTTGTAAAATATAGAAACATATCTTTGTTTATTAAATGAAAACATTTTGTTGCATAAATTGTGCATGTATTATATACAGTTGTTTGTTATAGTTATTAATGTAGTGCATCTTTCAAAGAAACTTCCAGGTCCTATCTATCTATCTATCGGTATCTATCTTTCCTTTTGCTAGTCTATCTATCTATCCTTCCTCCTGTCTGTCTGTCTATCCATCCATGCATCCACCTATCTATCCTTCTATTTATCTGTAGTTCTATTGTTTTATCGTGTTATATGTCTCACTATTTTTCTTGTGGTTTCTTCTTCAGAGAGCCAGTTATGGTGAATTGTGTTAAATGGAAGAAAAGATTCTCCTTCTTATGCAAGTTATGTGCTAATGCAGGGACAGGTGTGCTGGAGCCTTGTGTTTTTCGGATATCTGTAAGAAAGGTACGGTTCTTAAATTAAGCTCTTAGGATAAACACTTTAGTTCTTTTCTGTTTCTGTTGGATTGGATAAATTTTGGTGTGTTCTTTTATGAAGGAGCTGAAAGGTGGGAAGACATTTGCAAAGGTAAGCTCTGTTTATCCGTGGATTATGGCAACGTTTTCTATCAGATCACTGACACTGATACGATGTGTGTGTCACACAGCTTGGTTTTGCTGATTTGAACTTGGCTGAGTTTGCCGGTTCAGGAAGCACCACACGGCGCTGTCTATTGGAGGGATACAACACCAAAAACACACGTCAGGACAACTCTATACTGAAGGTATAAAGACACACACACACACACACACACACACACATATCTACTGTATATATATTAGGACAACTTTATAATGAAGATGAACATACAGAGGTTTTGAGACAGTTGCCCTCTGTCTTGAGATCACATGGTCTCTATATTGTACCCTTTCGTTTATTTATATCATAAATATGCAGTTGCTAGGGGGCGGGTCCTCTCAGATCTGTGTGCGGTGTTGTGTTACTTCATGTTCCGTTTCATGTGGGTTATGTCTGGCATGCCCCGGCCTGTTTTGAGCTGTGTTTTCCAATCTACAACCCCCACCTACGCCTAGAGCTGTTCACAGCGCCCCCAGAATTCCACAGCCCTGTGTCCTTCCACCTCCGCCTGAAGCTGTTCGGAGAGCAAACACAATTCCAAAATTCTGTAGAGATCCATGCACACCTTTGAACTTGCATCACTGCAATCTAACAGTTGGAAACATAGGCCTACATGTTGCCATATCGTTAGCCTCATAGCATAATTGCCTAAGTCATTTTTTGGCCAAATTGTGATATCTGCCTATTTTTACTGTCCTTCCACTGCTGCATCATCCTGCCTTTCTGCCTATGTCCTTAGCCAATCACAACACTTATTAGGATCCAAAAACACTATCTGCCTTAGTCATCTCTTTGACTTAGGCAGTTTTGATACAAACAAAATGGCAAAAAACATGGAAAGACAGATGTCCAGAAGTGATGTATTAGCTCTTCTGTTTGATTCGTTTTCATCTGGTAAGAGTTCATATTTCTTAAATTTTCTAGACACTAAATGTAATTTCAGTCAATCAAAGGGATTATAAACTGTGTATTTAAACTTGAAATCACATTTTTTGCTACAAGATAAGTAGCTAGCAAACACTAGCTAAATATTACCTCATTTCTGGTCAGAACATCACCATAAAAAGACATTTAGGTAATTTTAGGCAAGTGAAGTAATTTTTCAAGCATTTACTTTTAATTTTAAGGCGAGACACGGCAGGCAAAAACATTTTTTTTTTCACTGGTCAAATTTGAGATTTTGGCCTATTTGTCTTCAATAACATGTCTTCTTTCAGACTTGTGGTGAAAAAAAGTCCAAAATACACATTTAGGTCTTTATTTTACTACACTTTGTCTATTTGCGTCCGTAGATTTTTTAGAAATTCAACAAAAGTTGGCGTTCTAAATCAACGCGCTGCTCCGCGATCTCTCTCTGCTTCCTTTTAATCACACACACGTCTGGAAATTCACACTCCACGTGATTACATTGTCATCTTTGAGACTGCACGAATGCATCCATCCCCATACAAGGTGACTCAGCTATACCACAATGACTTCATGAAGTTATCTGGGGCCTATGTCACCAATATTCGACCAGGTAAAAAGGTTGGTGACCCCACAGTCCATGGCCTCCGGGCTCTCCAGTACTTGGCTAATGGTCAAATCCGGTACAAGTTGGAATTTGAGTCTGAATGGGAAGACCTGCCTCAGCGAATCAACATCCCCAAATAACCATTCCACTGGGTCCCACTCTTTCCTGCCCAATTGCCAATTACTCTCAGGAAATTCAATGACTTGCAGACAATGAAACCAGTACTACCAAGAGTGGCCCACCAGTACTATGACAACCTCCCTCATCAATAGACAGTGTGAAAATGAGTGTGCACAGCACCTGAGTAGAACTTGGTGGTAAAGGAAAAGTGGTTAAGGTTAGACATTAAGAAACAACTTGGTTAGGGTTAAGTTACACATCTTGGTTATATTTAGGAGAATAAAAAAACTATGGTTATGTTATGTTTGCACATCACCTGGGTGGAAAAGGAAAACAGTAGTTAAGGTTAGACATTAAGAAACAACTTGGTTATAGTTGGCAAGTTGTATATTTAGGAGAGAAAAACAACTTTTGTTATGTTATGTTTGCATTTATATGTAAGAGAAAAAATGCCTAAGTCATGGCATGTTCTGCCTAAGTCACTTTTATTTGTTAGGCAATTGGTGATGGATATTTTTCTTTTTGCATACTTGTTCACACATCTGGTTGAATATACTGTTATAATATCAATAAAAAATCACAATGTGATTTCTAAATATTGTGTTTTTTCATGTTTCCCAAAAACGTTGAAATATGACTTAGGCAATTATGCTATGAGGCTAACGATATGTATTATAGAAAAACTCATGTGACAGAGCATTACAGTTATTTCACCATGTATGCAAGAAGGTCCTTTTTTAAATTTTCTACTTTTTTCTTTTTTCGGATTGTGTTTGCTGGTAAATGGTACCATTTGTTGGGCACTTAAAAATGAATTATTACCCAACAATGGTTCTCATGTACCAAACATGTATATTCTGTTTAAGTTTAATTTTCTCTCTGTTTGTCTGTTCATAATCTATTACTGTAGTTCCCTTAGGTTTAGTTCCCATTGTAGTTTCCAAAATGAGGTTACTCATTCATGCTCTAGTTTGTTGTTATGGTTAATCACAATTATTCTAGTTCCCTTTGTTGGTTCCTTGTATTTAAGCCCTGAGTTTCCCTAGTTCATTTGTCCGTTATCGTTGATGTTAAGTGGTTGTGTTTCTGTTATCTCCTAAATTTTAGTTGGTGGATATTAATAAAGACTGTTTTGTTTATCTACTCCCCCACGTTGTGCGCTTTCAACATACATTATGTATCAGTCGTGAAAAAGTAATATCTCTATTGCATAGGAATTATGCAAAACATAGAATCTTAAACCCCCTTTACTAAGCCCTGTGTTTATTGCTTTTAGAAACCAGTATCAACTTTGTACAATATATTTATGTTCATTCATTCATTTATGTGTATCTGGGCTATTTTACATTAGCTTTAAACATGGCTCATCCAATCAGATATTAGAGCCATGACTAGGCTATATCCATCATGAAAATCACACAATACTCCAGTATTTGATGTTTTCAGTTTGTAATGGGTACCGGTATTAATGAAATGTTCAACTACATCTAATATGTGTATAACTACTCACCACCTGTCTCTCTTTTTCTAGGTGATAATCAATATGCAGCTAATGTCGGGTGATCCATGCTTTAAAACGTAAGTTGTCCCTTAATTTAAATCTGAAAATGTTGAATTTCATGTTCAAATCAGAATCTGTCTGCATCCTTTTGAAAAGACCAGCATGTGTTTTGGAAGCTTCGGACCTCCTGGTTTAACGAGGTGTAATGAATGAGACAAAAAGACCATGCTGGGGTGCGTTTCCCAAAATCATCGTTTGCCAACTATGGTCGCAGGTTCCATTGAACTCTGTTGGTAACGATGGAACTTGCGACCATAGTTGGCTTTGGGAAACGCACACCTGGAGATTTGCTGTTAACCCAGTTAGATCAGTGCCAAACCAGCATGAAATTCATACTGGTCTAAACTGGTCTTTTCAACAAGATATTATTGATATTACATTGAGGAACCCAGCGGCTTAGAATGACCTTGTTGATGTGACAATTCGGGCACAGCTGTCGTGATGCTTTGATGCCAGTATGTGAGTTTGCGCCAGTGTTCTTCCGCAGTGAAATATGTTTTGTCTGACACCAATATCTGACACCGCATGAACACAGGAAGTCTGATTCAACCACTTCCTGGTAGCTTTTAGCCAAACACACAGGTGTTTTTTTTTATTTTTTATTGTCTGCAGCCTAAAACCTCTGAAAATGAGTTAAGGTGGCAGGTTTACTGTACCGTTCCAAGGTTTGGGGTCTTTAAGATTTCTTTTTGAAAGATATTAATTATAATATTAAAATAATATTAACTTTTATTATGAAATTGATCAAAATAAATGCTGTTCTTTTGTAATGTAAATAATTAACTTTTCTGTTTTGAAGTTTTCTTTATTTCAATGCTTTATCTCTTTATGCTGATCTGATTCTGCTTAAATAGACTTGAAGCACTACATTTGGTATGGTTTCAGATCGGTGTAATTGTGCGGAATGCGTTTGCGTGTATGTTGAAATAGTTGACATTTATGCTGACATTTAGTGGGAGATAAATGAATCACCTCACACAGCACCCAGACACATTTTAAAGATGTGCTTCCTGTTATGTAAGCGAGCTGGCACACAGTCAAATAAACGTTTGTGCGTTCCTGTGTGTGTGTGTGAGAATCAACTTGTGAGGACATTTTACTGGTCCTCACTAGTTTAAAAGAAATTGGTTTAGGGGTAAGGGTTGGGTTAGGCCATAGAAAATATCATTAACCTGATATAAAATATATTTACCCACTTGAAATGAGCTTCAGTGAGAGTTGTATCATTCCTTCACCGTGGATAGTTGGTTGTCAAAAATAGTCATACGCACTCATAAATCAAAGTGTTGGTGGTGTTTTCCTGTGAGTATGTGTTTATGAGAGGCATCAGAGGTGTGATTTTGTGTGTGTATGTGTGGGTGGGAGTGCTCATACTGCGCCTGAAGTGCTTTTAGCTCTCGCTGGTACATCATAGTTTTATGTCACTGTCAGTTGTCAGAGGCACTAAAACCAGTGACATGCCAGATTAGTACTTAATAGATTGATATCCTTCTACAATCAGTGGTTTATAGATTATTTGTTCCCTATACTTTACATGACCTGGCTGAGTTCAGTTTATTAAAGGAATAATTTGCTCAAAAAAATATATTTTGTCATCATTTGCTCACCATTATTTATTTCATTTGATTTTTTTTCAACCCTTTATGACTTTGAACACTGGAGAAATTTGAATATTTCCATACTTTTAAATGCAGTTACATGCTGTTCAGTTAAACGAATTGGAGATTTTGAGCTTTCGAAGATGCCAAAAATATCTTAAAGTATCAAAAGATTTATTTATAGTCTTGAAACATTGGACTTTTTTTTTTTTTTACAAAACGTATTAGTGGTGCTTGCATCACTATTGTTATTCCTCTTACTTAATATTATTTTTCTGGACAACTTCAGTATGTAACTCGTGCCGCACCGTTTATTGTAGACCCATGAATGAGGTGTCAAATCATGTGGCTTATTGAGGAGAGGTGTGCTATGACTTAATTGGTCGTACGATGTTCGTCTGACGGGCAAAAGAAAGTGGGCGAAATAAAATCCCATAGATTTACATTGGCCGTACATTTGTGAGATTGTATCTCTACATCAGAATGCCAATTTGTGGTGGGCTCATTTGACTCGGCTTAGCAAGCAGCCAATATATAGTTACATTTAAACTTTTGTAGCCACGCCCTAGCAACCAGTTATAGCACCCTAGCAACCACCCCATAGACTTTCTATTAAAAAAAGATGTGAGATCTTTGGATCAGAACATTGTACAGACAAGTGGGTGGTCTCTTTTGACTCAGACTGGCAAGTAGTCTTTAAATATCACCCTGGCAACGGTCTATCCAAGCAACCATTTAGAGTACCCAAGCAATCATAAAATAAGATTAATTGGCTGTGTCTCTGCAGCAGAACAACATAGAGACTCAGGGATGGGCTCTTTTGATTCAGACTGACAGGTAGTCTTTAAATATCTCACTGAAAACTGTCTGGCCACGCCCTAGCAACAATTTACAACACCCTAGTAACTGTATGACAGCATGAATAAGCTGTATCTCAGCATCAGAACATCATAGAGACAAAGGGGTTGGCTCTTTTGATTCGGAAAGGCATCCGACCTGTCTATTACTATCACCCTGGTAACTTACTAGCCACTCCATAGCAACCATATAGAGCACCCTAGCAACCATATAGAGCACCCTAGCAATGTAATAGCAAAAATAACACGCCATATTTCAGCACCAGAACATTACACAGACTTGGGAGTTAGCTTTCTAGCAATCATGCAAAAGACCCTATTAACTGCATAGTGCTAGTTTTGCCACGGCAAGCACCACTCACATTTTCATTTCAGTCTAGTTTTAATTTATCATTCCTGCCATTTGCATAAGTAATGTTTATATTTTTTTAAATTTTAATCGTTTTTTCGGTCCATCAAGACGGTCTATCCATTTTTTTTTTTTTTTTTTACAGATTCTGCTTTTGTATTTTCTCCATTACTTTTTTTCCCTCCTGATATTGACCTTTCAAAATATTGAGGCTCTTGTGTAAACAATTGGGAGCCGTGATGATGTAGGAGTCTAATGGCCAGATTTACTAACAGCTTGCATCAGCGCAAACCCTCTTTTGGTGTTAAAAAACTACTGTCAGGATTTACTTAAAGGGATTGTTCGGAGTAATTTCAACCTAGGGTCCTTTGCACCATGACCTCGAGCCAAACACCTGGCTGCGTCTGTGTTCATTAATTTGTGTGTCGCCAGTGGATCACGCGCAGAACTTTCCACTCCCATCGGGTCTTTTATGGGATTTTGCTCTCCCGCTAATTTGCCCTGTTTAGTAAATCTGGCCCTAAAAATCATATTTTGTAAAAAATATATAGTTTAAGTTAAGAATTTTGTATATTTTATCAACGGTATGTGATTTTTGTATATGCAACCATGTCTTTTTGTTGTTTTGTTATGTTTACATGTTTTTAATGGTGACATTTTCTTTATTCTTCCAGGCCTCCATCCACATCAATGACCATTGGTTTTCCAGGAGACACAGAGACATGTCTACGTGAGGACAGAAGAGGAGAGACACAGAAAGAAACTCTTATCTGTACAGGTAACTTGACAATCTACATACCATATATTTTTACATTACATTTTTTATTAGGGGCCAAGCCCCTATTGTATCCGTTAGTTTTCTTCTTACTATTATTATTCTTTTTCCCGAATGGGAGTCAATGGCAGCCCTATCAACGGAACATAGGAAAATTATGAAATTTGGCACACTTGTAGTGATGGTAATGAAATGAAATGAACACCGCTATTGAGAGTTTCTGTTTTGATATTATTATTCCGTGAGATGAGATTGTCCTGCCACTGAGCGTGAGCTAGTGAGGCTTTGCCCCCTGTGCCAGCAGCAGCTCATTTGCATTTAAAGGGATACACACTAAAACGGCGCATTTTTCTCAGCCCTAAAAAGTGACAGTGTAAACATGCTGTAAAAAAATCTGTTGGGTATTTTAACTAAAACTTCACATACACACTCTGGTATCTCTCAATCTTGAATTGATGTTTAAAGATCATTAAATTTAGGTGAACGTTTGATTATTCTATTCAACTCTGTACTTTATATTTTACCCGTTCATTAGGTATATATGTCGCTTTGAGGTCCTTGCGTCGGCCATTTAACTCTGGTCTCACGATCACAAACTTGTCAGTTTTTGGTCACTAAACCGAGGTAATTGACTAATACCTTAGGTGGTCGCATTCACGCTTACTCTAAGATACTTTATAGTCCCCATGGATCTGTATACACTTGAATTTAAATTACACTATCTCTAGTCAGAGGTCATGACCACTTCTACAGATATAAGCCGACCAATTTCTTCTCTGGTAGTGGCTTTGGTTTGGTCATGCCATGGTTTGCCATGTACACTTAGAGTAACATTACATTAAAATAGAGGTAAGATTTTGCTGTTCTAAACGGAAATTATTTAACCTTTGCAGTCCAAGTATATGGGGTTATTATTGTTGCAATATTCCAAATAAATAGATTAATATTCACAAATAAATGTAAAGAGATTCACAAAAATGTTGTTGCAATATTCCAAATAAATAGATTAATATTCACAAATAAATGTAAAGAGATTCACAAAAATGTATCGAATGCACAAATGAATAGATTAAGATCCACAAATAAATGTAAAGAGTTTCACAAAAAATTATAAAATTCACAAATAAATAAAATGAGATTTGCAAATAAATAAAACATTTACAAATGTTTTCTTATTTTACAAACACAACTCTGCCTGGCATTTATTTGTGAATCGGTTCCTGTGCATTTGTAAATCGCTGCACACATTTGTGAATCGGTTCCTGTGCATTTGTGAATCCCCTCACGCATTTGTGGATTATGAAACACTTCTAGCGCAGACGTGCAGAGAAATCCACAAATAGGTGGACTCCACCCACCGCCTACTCAAGCCAATCAGATAACGGCCACATCGAGCTGGCCAATCGTAGCACGTTATCGCTTCAACCAATCACGTTAGGCTTTACACTCGGGGCGGGAAGTGGGAACTGACTGATTCTTGCATCAATGAAAGGAGCACTGGAGCGCAGTAGCGCTGAACTGTGTGTGGTAAAAACACTCTGTTTTCAAAAGATCGTTGGACTTTAAGGCCTCTTTATATTTCCATCAGGATACACTCAGGGAACTATGATAATCAGAGATCCCGAGCATCATGAACAGTCTCTACACCGGCAAGAGGCGCGACACAGCGCGTCAAAAGCAAATAGGCACTGTCTGTTCACTGCTGCCGCTGCAGTTTAAATCATGTAAAACTAGCATGTTTGAAATGTTAACAGACATTCCCTATGTGACGTCTGCTTAGCTTTATATGCATAATCGTGCTCTTAACGGCTCTGATCGTAGCCTGCTTATTGACTAGTGCTGGTTACTTAAATCATATTTCGTGATAGTGTACTGGACGCGGGGCATTCATTGATAGTTGTTAAAATATGTTAACTTATGTCCTCAGTTGTATTGTAAATGTAATGCAGTACTGTTCTATATCGTGAATTAACCACAAGGGGGCACTAAAGTACTTGCTGTAAAGAACGCGTTTGGATTAGTTTGTCCTATTAGTTTTGCCATACTGAGAAACTGAAGGCTGTCAGTCAGACCGTGAGAATGATGCGTCTGCTGCCGCTCACAATAAAATATGCTGAGAAACGGTTATTCATCTCATCTGTTCTTCTGAATGCAACGCTAGCTCCAATATAAAATCATAACACAACAATAGTAAACGGATGCCCGCACTTTTGATGTAGCGGCTACTTCACGCAATTAGGACAAATGTTTTTGCACATTCGCTTTGCCCAGTGTAGATTGCCTCGCACAGGGTAGACACGATGCATGACATTATACGATTTTGCCTTTTAAAGCACAATCGCAGTGACAAATAGCAATAGGATATAAATACATGTAATGTAGAATACCAAATATAAGCCCAAATGTATAAATACAAAAACATTTGTCCTAATTGCGTGAAGTAGCCGCTACATCAGAAGTGCGGGCATCCGTTTACTATCAGTGAATGCCCCGCCGTCCAGTACACTATCACGAAATATGATAGTAACCAGCACTCAATAAGCAGGCTACGATCAGAGCCGTTAAGAGCACGATTATGCATATAAAGCTAAGCAGACGTCACATAGGATGTCTGTTAACATTTCAAACATGCTAGTTTTACATGATTTAAACTGCAGCGGCAGCAGTGAACAGACAGTGTCTATTTGCTTTTGACGCGCTGTGTCGCGCCTCTTGCCGGTGTAGAGACTGTTCATGATGCTCGGGATCCTCTGATTATCATAGTTCCCTGAGTGTATCCTGATGGAAATATAAGAGGCCTTAAAGTCCAACGATCTTTTGAAAACAGAGTGTTTTTTACCACACACAGTTCAGCGCTACTGCGCTCCAGTGCTCCTTTCATTGATGCAAGAATCAGTCAGTTCCCACTTCCCGCCCCGAGTGTAAAGCCTAACGTGATTGGTTGAAGCGATAACGTGCTACGATTGGCCAGCTCGATGTGGCCGTTATCTGATTGGCTTTGAGTAGGCGGTGGGTGGAGTCCACCTATTTGTGGATTTCTCTGCACGTCTGCGCTAGAAGTGTTTCATAATCCACAAATGCGTGAGGGGATTCACAAATGCACAGGAACCGATTCACAAATGTGTGCAGCGATTTTACAAATGCACAGGAACCGATTCACAAATAAATGCCAGGCAGAGTTGTGTTTGTAAAATAAGAAAACATTTGTAAATGTTTTATTTATTTGCAAATCTCATTTTATTTATTGTGAATTTTATAATTTTTTGTGAAACTCTTTACATTTATTTGTGGATCTTAATCTATTCATTTGTGCATTCGATACATTTTTGTGAATCTCTTTACATTTATTGTGAATATTAATCTATTTATTTGGAATATTGCAACAATAATAACCCCATACAAGTACACTTAAATTAGTGCCAAATATTAGCCGGAACTCTAATATCGCAGTTGGTGTGCCCTATGCTCCACTCAAAACTGGACTCTAATCTGCAGATTTCGCGTTAACCTACGCATTCGCTTAATCTACTTGGGAAAATAATTTCAGAGTAAGTCGTAATAAAATCTAATTTAACAATTTATTAAATGTATCATGCCAATTACATAATTCAAAGATAATCAATACAAAACATCAAATGCTCAGAGATGAAGAGTAAAAGATGCATACCTGACATTAGAAAAAATAGATACAGTAATGCTGAGCATCCGAGGACATTCAGCATTATGGGCTGATCCGGCTGCAAATCACGCTGAGGCATTTCTTTATATTCTCAGACCAAGACAGAAACCTACACATGTGCTAACAATGAGAATTTGCTTTAATCGCAGTTTACACATTTTTAGGACAGGATGCCATTTGCATGAAAGACCCACCCTCCTCTGTAAAGCAAGATATCTCTAAACTCTTAAAAACTTTATTAACATTTGTTTGACTTCTTTGGGGATGAGACCTTTGTACCAGTCGCTCTGAGACATTTCAAATTATACCAAACGTGTAGTATGATAATTGTTCACATTAAACCATATAGAGTTTTTGGTGAATTTCGGGTAATCTCAGCGTGAGAGAGAGAAGAGATGGGCAGGGAAAGGAGTGAAGGGAAAGAAATGTAAATTAATACAATACTGAGGTGATTGTGTGATTGCGTCTTGGATGGGGATGCTAGTTTCTCAAGAGAGAGTTCAAATGTTCATTTCCTTTGTTTTCTCATGGAGTAGCCCGCTCTTCCAGTTCTTCCAGTTTTC